>NC_056735.1:811765561-811830561 GCF_019279795.1 Protopterus annectens | reverse complement strand
ACAGTAAGCAGTGTTCCAGGGTCCCAGTGGTCCAATGGCATCTATTAGCTGGACCATGGAGTCTGATACTTACTGTAGGAAAGGGTTCCTGAAAGATAACCTATAGGATTATAGCCTGGAGAACTATAGCCTCCATTATGCAGTCCAGCTCTTGCACAGTCAGGATCAATGATTAATGGTGTCTACCTGCATGGGATGGGGCAAAACTCCCTGTAGAGAATGCAGCCCCATCCTGTTCCCTAGCTTCAGCCATAACCTCTACAAGAGTGGCACATTCTCTATGCGATATTGCTTCTCCTTTGGTGTCTCATTGAGACGAGAAGAAGGGAAACAGCATATGGGAACCAGACACCAGTGATGACTCATATGATGTGGTGTGGCAGATATACAGCAGGAAAGTAAAACAGATGCCACTAACACTACAGTACCTTGCTGTCTTGGAGCAAAACATTTGCATTTTCTACACATTCTGGCTATGCTGAAAGACAAAAAACATTGAACCATCACATAACAAAACTCGATGTGTGGATATGCAATTAAAAGTGCAACAGTATAGAATCTCTTTAACCCCACCACACACACACACATACACACACGCACACAAGCACACACACACACACACACACACACACACACACACACACACACACACACACACACACTTGTGCAGACACATACACACATACACACACACAAGCACGCATAGGCAAGCAAAAAGAAGCCTGAAATCATGCTACTTTAGTACTGTGTTAGCCTGTGGATGCCAGTTATACCAGGTCATACAAGCCACTATAGCAATTAGATCTGCACAAGCAAGGTAGGCCCTCCTAACAGCTTGTTAACTGAGGAGGCAGGTGAAGAAGAAGAGACGGAAAGCCATGTCTGATATTAAGGAGGCAACAATGTCTATGTCTCAAGTGACTGCAGAGCAGCTACCAATAAAACATGGTTGTTTCATTGTCAAGACTGTCATTCAAAATAAAGATGTTGAGTCACTATGCTCCACTGGTGACAACATAAAACACCTGTATTAAACATTCATTACTACAGACTCCATATGCAGACAAATGCATACAATTCTTGGCCTGTTGATGGATGCTTTTAACAGCATATTGAAGCCCTTATTCTACACACTGATGACCTCAGAAAGATACCACAACCTATTGATAACATTATCAGCCCTGAATGAAGCTGACTAGGAATAACATATAGAGCTGAGACCTGTTTTCATCATATTTCATTTAGAAAAATTGTCACCCAGTGTATGTGGTCAGCACTGACTAGCATGACTCCAAAAGTTTGCTAGCTATATGTTTTTCTGTGCCTAAGGAGACAACATCAGTGACATGGCTGGGTTGGGAAGTATGGTCAATATTTTGACATGCTAATTAAAATAAAACATGATGCAGTAATTAATATAAAAAAAAGATCATAGAACTGGCATGCATTTGAAAATGAATAATTTTCCAACCCATATAAATCTATTAACTGTCATTGTTAGGTCTGAGAAAAGATACATTCTAGGTATATGACAAAAATACAGGAAAAAGCAATCAGACAAATACCAAATCCTTCCATCGTATTCAATGTATAACTTTGGCCTTACCTGGTTTCAAAGTACATAGGTACCAAGGAAATGCAAGAGCACTGATGCAGGACTGCCAAACGGGGCTCTGAACAAGAATGAGCAAGTGACAGATATTTTCAAAATGATTTACTGTGTCTTGTACAACTTGAATGTTCTCATATGGATGTTCTTAAGGAAGGCGTAAGGAGTGGTCTAAGAAAGCTTCCAACACAAAGAGTGTACGCTGAGAGAGAAAGATGACTCCAAAGCATTGTAGAAACCAATACTTCTTACAATCCTACAGACTTTCTCAAAGACAAAGCTCATAACTTCTCCCTGTTATCCCAACAGCACTTAAAGAACAGCACTTCATCACAGAGAATAATTAAAAAAGTACATTTTACACACACTAGAACCTCTAAACACACTCCAAAGCACATTGTTTCATATCTCAGTCAAGAAAATAAAAACATTCCCTAAACACTATTGTATGCTTATGTAAGAGCATTTTTTCATGTATTATGCACTGTAGCCAGTTGCAATGTCTCCCATGCAGGCACACTTGTGATTGTGTGTGTGTGTGTGTGTGTGTGTGTGTGTGTGTGTGTGTGTGTGTGTGTGTGTGTGTGTGTGTGTGTGTGTGTGTGTGTGTGTGCTTTATGTATATACATATAGCAAGATGGTATAGAGGTAGATGGCAATGTTGAAAATATCTCCCCTTATGTCTCTGTTTCTCTCTTGTCTCTGTAAGTCTGTCTTCTTCAATGTTCCTTATTTAAAGAGTCTGCCACACAAGTCATTGCTAATATTATTTTTAACTGCCATTGTATATAATATTAAATCACTTTAATTCATCAAATTATGTTTTGTAAGAATAAAGTAACACATTTTAGTGATGTGAGCTTCCTGGCTAAATTTTCATGTAGGACATTACTCAGTGTTCTACATTTTGTCCATTTATTCCACATTATGAATCCCAGGGATTTATTAACAATCGTGTGGGCTTCACATTAAGCCTAAATGATGTAAGTATGTTAGTGCAACAAGCAGCAGTGCTAATCAAATTTGCATGCTGCTCATCACACCTACACATTTATTAGCCCTTTTTGAGGTCAGCCATAGTGTTCATGGCCATGGAAAGGTGCTAGCATACAGAAGCACAGAATGTAAACCAAATGGCTTTCTTATATGCAATGCAAAGATATGGGCATGTGCTCCAGCCTTGAAATGTTAAGGGCAAATACAGTAAAACAGTACTGAAGGAGTGGGAGTAAAATGGGGACTTGTACACAAATAATAATGGTTTGTGCTGCATAATAATGTATAGGGAAGGGGAAATGGGTAAACTGTAGTCATATACTACAGGCAAATGTGCTGAGGTGTCAAAGAAATATTTCTAACGTAAATTCCAACATTTTGATGTAATGATAATAAAAATGTCAATGATAATATCAGTGTTATGTAAATAAAAGTGGACATTACAACAGAGGATGTGTTAGGGTTATGAAGCTGCAGTGTAACAGAGAGGCCTCCACTGCACCCTAGTGGCAAGAGTGTGCAGTTAGAACTCATCTGATTGAAGGTTGCTGAAATGGGCTCAGTTTTGAGCTTTTTTATTGGTTAATTTATTTAAATCAGTTTGCTTTCATTTGCTATATAAGCAAATCCAAGTCATCTGTTTATCTCTGCAAAACTTAAGTAGAATTTTTCGGGTCTATATTACAAGATCGAATCACCTAAACATCGAACTTGTAATATCGAAAGCAGAAAATGGCAAACAGCTGATTTAATGCAGGGAAAGATTTCCCTTGGCCATTCACTGGATTTTTCCATTTTGTCTACTGTAAAGTGATCTCAGAGTTGGCATATTTAGTTAGGGGTTGTGTGGGTGGCATAGCCCCCCACTTAGTTTGGCTGTAAAGTTTTTTTTTTTTTTATTTTAGTGGCCAACAGACGTCTTTCCCTGGGACATTCAACGTTTTTAGGTTTCATATTACAAGTTCGATATTTAGGTATTCGAACACATAAATATTCGATTTTGCAATATAGACCCAACTTTGTCACTGTATATTGTACTTTTGAACTGCATTTTTAACATATCATTGCTTATTTTAAATTTTTTTTTTTGTTCTGAAATTGTTGTACTTTGTATGCTAGACTAGATTCATATCTGCTGAATTTAGCTCTGTTTGTATAACTTGAGCACTAAATAAGGCCAACTTTTGTTGGAGAGGTTTCCCCTGCACACTAGTGGCAGGAGTGTGCAGTTGCAACTCATCTGATTGAAGGCATCTGGAACAGTTTTGAGCTTTTTATTGGTTAAGTTGTTTAGATCAGATTGCACTTGTTTGCTTCATAGCACTGCATTTGTGCATCATGCACTGCCACACAGTGGAGGCAAAGTTGGTGGTTATAGACACAAACACTTTTGCCTGCAAATGTTCCCTTCATACTCTGCTGGTGCTCCATTGGTGAGTTCTAATGATTGTCCTCACTGACAGGAGATACCTTCAGCATAGTTCCTGAGGTACCAGCACACACCCTTCCACTAGCCCTTTGTATATTTTGTCTACTTCTCTTGTCCTCTACTTTACCTGCTTTTTTCTGTCTTCTCCCTGTTTTCTGACCACGTTGACTTACCTAGACAGAACAACTTGCCACCGTTTCTCCAGCCAGGCTGGTCAACATGGTCATCCTGAGGCAATGCAGCAATTGTCTCATGTACACTGGCAACCCACTTCTTCTAGTCCACACAGATTCATTATGTGAGAGATACATTTATATCAAGAGTCTAGAATCCAGACTCTCTCACTCACCAGTCAGTTCATCTGATAATAAGCAGGTTGTCAGCATGCACACCTCACCTCCTGCACATATTAAATCAACAACACATAACCCTACATATCTGGAGGTCCTTACAAGAAGCTTACCTAAGCATCAGAGACCTTGCAAACACAAACACAAGCAGACCACATAATGCAGCCTCTGCAAAACATAATACACATAATATATCACACACCAGTGTCTCAACAGTCAAGCTCCTAAGCCATAACACAAAAGCAAACATCTTAGTCATAGGAAACTCATTTGTGAGACACACAGACATCCCTCTCACCAGGATGGATGAGGAAAAGGTCATGGTCAGCTGTCTGTCAGGTGCCAGGATCCAGCACATCATACATGCACTCAAGTCTCTCAACAAATCCATCAAAATCTATGTTGGTGTGAATGACTTGAGACATACTTCCCTAAGCTATATGAAGAGAGACATGACTAACCTCTTGGATTATGTGTCTCAGGCAGGTATGACCCTAGCCTTAAGCAGCATTTTGCCTTTGCCGAGGATGATATCTCAATACAAACAAAAAAGGATTGACTTCAATAATTGGCTTAAAGTTTGGTGTCATTCAAAAGGGATCTAGTATCTGTCAGCATGGGATGACATGGTCGACAGACCTTGATGCTTTACCAGAGATGGTCTACATCTGTCACCCCTGGGATTTCAGCTCTTGCCATTCCCATAGTGCCTTTTTTAGGCAGTGCCACAAGAACAAAATTCCTGACATAAATACCCTCTAAAATCAACCTCAAGGTTATGTTGTTTAATGCTAGGAGTCTAAACCAGAAACTGCACTCACTGCAAGCAGTCCTCATGCTGGAAGATGCTGACATTTGTGCAGTCACTGAAACCTGGTTTAAGGCTGCGGAGATCACCCTATCTATACCATGTTACATTTCCTTCCATAAATTCAGACCACAAACTGAAGGCATCAGAACTAAAGGAGGTGGTGTATCAATATTCATTAAAGGTAAATATACCAGCATGATTCCCTTGAATTACTTCAGGTGCAATTGACTGTAGGTAAGAACCCTCTTCAGGTCATTGACAGCTTTTGGACCCCCTTCATGAATCAGGACATCCACTCAGCCTACTTGGATCTACTTGAGTCAATCAGGATACAACCAAACACCCTGGTTTTGGGTGACTTTAATTTCCCGTCCATAGCCTAGGGAAATTCTATGTGTTCTAACTCACTTGCCCAAAGATTCCTGGACTTTGTTAACTCGAGTGCACTTCACCAGCTGGTTGACACACCCACAAGGGGCTCAAACATCCTGGACCTGGTGCTCTCCTACAAGGTGGACCGCTGCACCACCCCCAGTGTGTTGCCATCCCTGGTGAGATCAGTACACAAATTGGTCATGCTAGAAGTAACTATAACACAAGCCCCCCCCCCCTTACCAGCAACTAGACTAAAACCCTTCTCCAAGGTCAATTACAACCTCTTATGTGTTGGCATAAATAGCTTCATAGCCCCTCCCCCCACTGATGGAACAGACACCTATGCTGAGTTATACATCAACGATTTATACAAGCACCTGTACAAATGTATTGACACTGCTGAACCTGATAGAACCAAAGCAAGATCGTCAAGGAAAAACAAACCTGACTGGTGGACAACTGACATTAATAGGCTATACAATAGGAGAAAGAAATTGCTGTCTAAGAATAAAAAGGAGCAGTCTTATAACTGGAAACACTCCCTCCTCAACTTAAACAAGCAAATAAGACTCCTAGTCAAGTCCGTCAAAGCTAAATATGAATGCAAATTAGCTTCCCTACCTAAGGACAACCAGAAGGCATTCATAAGTTACATTTTTATCCTCAAATGTAAGGCCCAGATATGTCTGAAATCGTAGTTAATGGTACTGTACATCTAGAACCTGGGGATGGATCTACCTCATAACACCGATGAACAAAAACACCGACAATGAGATCGCCAACACCACAACACCAACAGCTGAAAGACACGAAAGTTCACATGCCCGACAAACCATAATCCCGACAGTCAACAAAACAAAACAAATCCATTTCCAAAAAACACACACACAACACAAGCACACCAAAAATCTTACAAACCTACACTAAACCTTACATACACAACTATCTATGCACTAACCTTAACCCAAACTCTAACCCTAAGGTCCGTCACTATCGCACACTTACCTTACCCACACCATAACCCTAAAGTCCGTCACTATTGCACACTTACCTTACCCGCACCCTAACCCTACAGTCCTTCACTAATGCACACTTATCTTACCCGCACCCTAACCCTAAAGTTTGTCACTATCGCATACTTACACAGTCGGGCTCATTTCGCATGCCGGTGTTTTCAGCATCGGGATTCTGAACTGTCGATTATTTCCATTGTCGGTCTTCCAGTGTCTGTCTTTTCATTGTCAGTATTTTCAGCTTTCGTTGTTCTCAGGTAGATCCCTGGGGATATAGCAAACATGCTGGCTGACAAGTTCAGTGAAACCTTCACTCTCCTGTCCCTGCCACTTATACCTCAAAACATCCCTAACACCTGTCCCCTGCCTAAATTAAATGCCTTCTCCAAGGCTGTGACCAAAAACACAACCTCTATTGGACCAGACAACATCATGGGTTGTGTTCTCCATGGGGTAAAGCAGGAATTAGCATCACCATTGAGCTTGCTTTTCAATCATAGCCTAAGCACTGGCATTGTCCCAGCAGAACGGAAAACAGCTACCATCATCCCTTTGCATAAAAGGGGTACATCCATGGACCCCAGGAACTATAGACCCATTAGCCTGACCACCCTTATCTGCAAGGTCATGGACCTTATTAACACATATATAGTAAATCTCCAAATGCTTGACCCCACAATGTTTGGCTTTGTCAATGAGTGATGATGCCTGTTAAACCTGGTGGACTTCCTTGAGACACTCACTAAATCTCTAGACAAGTGAAAATATGTGCATATAGCCTATGTAGATTTAGCCAGGCCTTTGATACATTCCCTCACTCAGGCACCATTGATAAACTCACCCAGCTGGGTATCAACCCATATATTGTCAGGTGGGTTGCAAACTGGCTTACTGGCAGAACTCATATGGTCAAAATAGTAGACTCCACCTCATCCAGCAGACCTTTAACTAGTGGTGTTCCACAGGGATCGGTTCTGGGACCCATACTCTTTTGAATATACTTCCCTGAAGTACAGGCTAAAACTAAAATACTGTGGCTGTCAAAGTTTGCTGATGGCTGCAAACTGTGAGCGATCCTTGAACCTGCTAGTGATGTCAACATCTTGCAAGAAGATTAATGACTGGTGCCAATGTCATGGTCTTAAACTTAATGCAAAAAAATGCATTATCATCCCCTTCATCAAGGGTGATGTTCCTGCAAACTACCACATCAATTGCAATACACCAAGCACACAGTCAGTGGTGAGAGACATACCTACCAACCATACCAAATTCCTCAGTAAATACCAGTTTTTAGGGCAAATTGTTGGGGTGCCATAAATTCCTGAGTGACCCCTTTAATCTCCAAATGTCCCTGTTTTTTTTTATTTTTTATTTTTTAATTTGTTCCTGATGTATCACATGCACAGAGTGCATGATGATGTCGCTTCATGAGGCCTAGAATGACTAGCTGCCATATATTCAGTTTAACTTGCAAACTCAGACTGGTCAGATGTTGCCCAGGTACGGCAAAAAAGACTGTGCTCCAGCTTAGTCATTATTGCTGCTCTGTGTGTGTGAGAAATGTGCATCACTGCAGGCAGTCTGCATGAATTCTGTTAAGGAAATGGCAATGGTAAAGAAAAAAACTTGCTTAGAGAAATAGCATCCAGGACCATTTTGACTATGTACTTAATTCTGCGAGTCTTGCATTAAGAAGTGTGTGTACTCATTTTACTTGAGAAGTGCTCCAATTACTTTTTTTATGTGGAGAGAAATGGCCTTATGTGTGAACAGCAACAGCATCTTTGCATTGCTGATTTACTTGAAAAGTGTGTGCACTGCTACAGCTCCAGTGTATTGCCTATGAGAAACATGCATCATGGCAGACAGTCTGAGTACAAATTCTGTTAAGGAAACGGCAGTGGTAGGCATAACCTCTCAACCTGGAAACATCATCAATCTGGACCAAGGCCCATGAATAATAGGTACAAATCTGTACACTGATTAACATAACATTTGCATACATAATTATGTAACCTTACCCACTTTATTGGAATTGTTGGATACCAACGTTCAAATGCAAACCAAAGAACAGACAACTACACTATGACCCCAGACCCTGTAGTGAATGGTATGGTAACCATTTTTTTTATGTGTAGCAATGATGTTCACTGGGAAGGGAGAAGATGATGGACCTTTGGATTTTGTTTTTGGTGATTTGCAGTATGTGGGTTTTGTTGTAAAAGTAGGGCATTTAATGGTAGGCAATATTATAATCTTAGCAAAATAATATTATAGTTTGCTAGGACCACCAAACATCATTCTCCATGGCCTATTGATCAGTGGCATAGTTAGAGTTTGTGCCACCTGGGGCTGTCTTTGAGTTTGCTGCCCTTTCACCCTCACAAAATCATGGTCAAATGCCCCCCCCCCCCACATACACAGGCCCTCCCCCTGCAGCCATTCCAATGTCACATTACTTGGCTATTTCACCTCATTTACCATAAACACTGTAATGTATATACTGCTTTACTTCTACAATGATTATTTGGATTTCAGTTAAAACTTTTATTTTTAAATTTTATAGCACAAAGACTAATAGACATCTGCTAAACAAAGCAATACAGTCTCACAATGAAAATAGATTAACTTCTCTGCCCTTGAAACTCACCTTCATTGAGACAGCATTGAAACCCACATTAAAAAAATGCATCTGGCCGGTGTTGGATAAAGACTACCTTTGGGCTGTTTTCAAATCATATGCTCCTTGCACAGGAAACATACATATGTTCATTTGATACACTATCGTGACTGTATTAAATTATATTCCTTGTATAATACAGCACACTTGTTAGAGCATGTTTTAAATGTATTGTTTTGAGCATTTTTCCAGTAAGTAATGAAATAAAATTCATGAACCAATAATGACAAAACTACCCAATTCAGAACATTTCCATCATAAAAGTCTACTCAAATGTTTACAATCCACCAATATCACTAAATATGCACAATCTGTACAGAAGTAAAAGTCATCTAAAAATTTCTACATTAAAGAGATCTGTAACTGATGAAGATGTTTCTGCTAGCAAAAAACTTTATATTTCATTGTTTCAGCTTCAAATAAATAAAGTGCCTGTTGCCCTTGAGGAATAAACTGCCTATGTTAAATTAAAAAAATATAACCTAGTAATATTGCAATAGAGAATGGATGGCAAACTGATAACAGGTCCATAGTTACTAGGTGTCTCCACCAAAGTGGACATTCTCAGGACTGCAGCATCCACTCTTTTTAAAAAGTACAACACAGTACAGTATCAGGAATCCTTCTACATACCATGGCAGTAGAACCCACAGCCTTCTACTGCAAAAGCCTGTACTTTACCTGTTGTGCTACTAACAACTCAAACAGAGCTGGCATAAGCAGCACTAAACTTCTCTCCCCCTGAAGAAATATGCAGCACAAGAAATATGTAAAAAGGCAAAATTTATTGGGGCAGGGGACAAATGCCTAAAACCAGGGACAAATTTTAAACATTACTTGTATAATCTTAGAAAAGTTGCTAGAATAAAATTGTTTGTGTTACCATGCATTTCCTGAAAGATAGGAAGACTGAAACTTAAATGGCTATCATTACTTAGTGAATTCAGTTTTCACTGATTTGCCAGAAAATGATACATTTTAAGAGGAACAGACCAAACGTATGAGCCAAACATTCCAGACATTCTTTGAGTAGAACTATGGACTTAACTCCTTGAATCACAATTGGTGGTGGTACGGGTAGATAATTTAAGCTCTTGCTCCTTATCCCTAAGGTACAGGGTTTGAGTCTGAGTAACCCTAACTACCAGTTCTACCTAATTGGGGCATTTCACAAACACACACACACACACATACACACACACACACACACACACACACACACACACACACACACACACACACACACACACACACAAATGCAGTTTCTCTCCTTAACATAATTTGTAAGTAAGCACTTCTCCCACATACGCACAAGTGAATGCTGTTTCTCTCCTTACTAGAATTTGTAAGCACTTTTCACACAAACAATTAAGTCAAAGTGGATAGATTCTGTCCTTACCATAATTTGTAAGTAAGCACTTAAGTAACATGAGCACACACATCCTTCACAGAATCAATTCAAAGTGAAGGCTGGATGTTGTTTCTCTCCTTACCAGAATTCATACAGACTGCCTTAACAGAACTCAAGATGAATGCTGTTTCTCTCCTTACTTTACCACTGCCATTTCCTTAACAGAAAAGCTCACACACTTTCAAGTAAATCAGCAATGCAGAGATGCTGTTGCCATTCTCACATAAGGCCATCTTTCTACAAATAAGAAAAGTAATTGAGCATTTCTCAAGTAAAATGAGCACACACACTTCTCAATGCAAGGCACACACATGGCCTTAACAGAATTGTCAAGTGAATGCTGTATGCTGTTTCTCTAACCAAGATTTTCTCCTTACCTTACAATTGCCATTTCATCAAGAGAATTCATACAGACTGCCTTAACAGAAGTAAGTTAAGCTGGATGCTGATTCTCTCCTTACTTTACCACTGTTGTTTCCTTAACAGAATTGGTACAGACTGACTTAACAGGATTAGTACAGACTGCCTTTGTTTCTCTATGCAGGTATCTCTCCTTGCCTTATAATACAATTTACACTCAGTATATCAAGTATGTATACACACATACCCCATATGCATAAAATGGTTACCTATTACAACCTCAAAAACTTAGATGCGTGAATACAGAAACGTTGATACATAGTGTGCGAACCGCAAAAACACCGAATGTCCTGAAGCACAAAATTAAAAATGTCAAATTGTCATAGTTGGCTCTTCTCTGGTATAGCTTGTTAAGGTAAGTGTTCAATAGTTATGGACCTTATGGTTAGGGTGCAGGTTAAGGTAAGTGCATACATGGTAATATATGTAAGCTTTAGTTTAGGGTTAGAAGTAGGGTTTTGTTAAGTGTATGTATGTGGATTATTTATTTTGTTTGGTTAGGTAGTACATAGCGGGTGGTGGGGTTGGCCAATTAGCCCATTCAACATTTTGAATTTCGTAGTTCAGGACGTTCTGTGTTTTCACGGTTCACTCAATATGTGTCGACTTTTCCATATTCGCATATGTGAAGTTTTGCGGTTAGAATATAGACTCGCATAAAATACCCATAAAATGGTGCATGTGTGTGTGTGTGTGTGTGTGTGTGTGTGTGTGTGTGTGTGTGTGTGTTTTAGCACTGCATGGGTTTTAAAACTGTTTTCAGCAAGCACATTTTCACGACTATTAACACGCTTCAGAGTCAAAGCTATGAAATTTTTATTCATGATGTTTAAGGATGTACTGTGAAAGTAATGCGGTTCAAATAATAATGCTAAAATTCTGTAGCTGCTCCTGTAAATAGGTAAGTCTGCATGTTGTATTTTCCTTGATTAGATTATGATAACATGAAATTGTTTAGAATGCTGGATTGTGCTGTCTTCAAAAGCTGCATATCTGCTTCGCATTTATATGATAAAGCATGTGTATTTGCATGAAAAATTGCATCATTTTAAGTTTTAAATATGTTTCCTACACAGATATGTTTGTAGGACTGTCTTCTACCTGTCTGTATGATGCAAGTTTCTGAAATGTTTTAATATGACATGCAAAATCTCTTTTGTTTTTATACCATAAATAAGTGGGTTTAGTGTTGGGGGAACAATAATGTACATGATAGAAAATAGCACACGAGTGTGTTCTGGTACCTTATCAGAAAAATATGTCAGTAATGATAAACTACCAGTGATATAAAATAATAAAATCACAAATAAATGAGAACTGCAAGTGCTGAATGTCTTCTGGCGTGCTTCTTTTGATTTCAAATTTAATGCTGCATTCACAATCCTGCCATATGAAATGCCAATCAATGCTGCGTCTGGTATTCCAACGAAAGCAAGTAAGATGAACAAATAATTGTCAGTGATGAGAGTATGGACACATGCAGAATCGAGAACAGCAATGTATTCACAAAAAGCACTACGGACAGGGCCTGTCCCACAATATGGCAACTGTCTGGCAAGTATAGGAATTGGCAGGACAAAGCAGAGACATCTGGCTAAAAGTAACAGAATACCCTTCATTATAAATGTTCTGGTTAAAATAGATGAGTATCTCAAAGGCTGGCAGATTGCAATGTAGCGATCATAGGCCATGAAGAGTAAGAGGGATGATTCCATGACTGCAGAAAAATGAATGAAGAACATTTGCGCAAAACAACTATCAAACTGTATAACATTTGAGCCAAACCAGACAAGGGCTAATATCTTTGGCAAGAGAGCAACACTTGGAATTAGATCTACTCCTGCTAGTATAGCAATAAAAATGTACATGGGTTCATGGAGACTGGGTTCTGTCACCACAGTTATCAGTACTGTGAGGTTACCCACCAAGCCAGTTATAAACATACAGGTAAAAGGAACAGAAATCCAGTATTGTATTTCTTGAGTCCCAGGAAATCCATTGAGGATTAATCCAGTATCTTGAATTTCACTGTGATTAACTGAAAACATAGCAGTGGAGCTGGAATGGACTTCAGCAGTGATAAAACTTTCAGTGCTCTGAAAATGAAACAATAACATATCATTGAATGTTATATTTTAATATCAATGAAACAAGTATTATGCAGCTTCATCTCTATGTCTGTCTGCCTTCTCTAGGATGAAATTAAACTACTCATTTCTACTAACTCATGTAATGTCCTGAAAACTTACCATGACTTGTTTTCCATTCCACAGGGAAATACAGAGATTTTTTTCACTTCTGCTTCTTGATGCTTTCAATAAATTTTGACCTTCTGATCAAGTAAGCCATCTGATCTATTATGATTATCTTTTTTTTTGTTGATACTGTGCATATTTCCTACTCTATTTCCTAGTCAAGTTTTATAAAATGTTGTCCCCCCCACCTTAGATTTTAATTATTAAATGGAGCAGGCATGGCTGAGAGTGTTGTCTGTCTGCTTATGGTTGCATTTATAGGCATAAGTGTGTGTGTGTGTGTGTGTGTGTGTGTGTGTGTGTGTGTGTGTGTGTGTGTGTGTGTGTGTGTGCGTGTGTGTATGCGGGTCGGGGGTAATGCACAGCCAGATACTATGAAGTATGCATTGTGCATCTGACTGCATATACAGGGATGACTGTCAAAACTGTACAGAGATGAATGAATCTGCAATAAATATGTTTCATAGTATGTTTATGGTACATGACGACACAGCAGTCATATTCTTTGATACTGCTGTACACACTGATACACACACACACACACACACACACATACACACACACACACACACACACACACACACACACACACACACACACACACACACACACAACGCACACAATGCACACACACATACAAATGTGATGTTGATTTCAATATTTGTAGTAATTTATTTCATATTTGTTAGCAAATTTCAGACATTAAAGAGCTGTTCTAAACACATTTGCACTCTTTACTAGCACAACTGCAAGCATAAGGCAGGATAGGCCATAATGGTGTCCTGCATGTATTTCTTAAATTTATAGCATGCAATAACTTCTATCCATTTATATCTTTCCCCTTAAGCTTAAGATATTCAATATTATAGTTTAAATAATGCATACTATTATATATATTATTTTAGAGGAAAAATGTAATATACTTTTTAACAGTTTACATGCACATATGGAGATATAGCAATTAAATTATTTTCACAGATAATTACATACACTTAGTAGCAGTTCTATAATTAAGTCTTTACTATAACAGGTCACAAGATCAGTGAATTTGGATGACTTCTTGATTTATTTTCCATATTTTGATGAATTAGAGACTCTGACTGAAGATGCAGTCATGGCAGATTAAACACTCACTTCAGGTAAGGTACCATTTGGAAGTTTTTCAGTCACATTCATTAATTTAGAGAGAGTACTGACTGGAATATTTTCACTAACAGAGTAGTTGAATTTCAAGAGCAGTCACTTTAGTTGATATATGCCTCACTTTTTGTGTCTTACTGACATTTTCTTTGTCATTTCAGTAGCCTGAGCTAAGAACAGTCCTATTTGAGATGTCTTTGATTATTCTTAAATGTCAGTTCATCTCAGACCACAATGTAGAGCCTTAGTTTACCAGTTTATTCATTCACAGCTGTAACTGCTTGATGAATGGATTCTGAAGTCTAGCTATCAAACCTGAATTAAGGATAAAAGCTGTTTTAGCTGATCTGTCACAATATATGCTTTTGCAGACCTTTATGCCAAGCTGACTTCACATTCCATACTTTCTCTGATTAAAGTAATACCAAACAGGTAGGCAATTTGATCTTATTTCTTCTACTTTTCATCAACACCTGAACACGTGACAGTCAAATAATTTATAATGGAGTGTTTTCCTAACCAGGCAGAGCTGGAGAGCAATACTGCATTGAATTGGCAGCAGAATTTTCATTATAGGCTGATAGTTTGAATGATTAATTCTATTTACTCACTGGTTTACTGGTACCCTGATAAAGAAGTTATAACTGAAACTTCCAGTCATGTAAGAATGAGTGAGATGCATGATTACAGATTGCTTACCATTACTGGATATTTGGAAGTCAAGTATTTCCAGACCAAAAATATTGCTTTCGGACATGTAATGACTGAATAATAGTCAACACTGATGAGATACTGATCAATACTTTACTCTATGGCATGAATTATTTATTTATTTATTTATTTATTTATTTATTTATTTATTATTTTATTCTCCTACTCTTGTAAAGCTTTAATTGGAACCCATTGCTAGTCCCTACAGCATTTTCTAACTTAGGTTCTGACAGAAATGCTAAGCAGCTAAACCTCTTAGTGTGAGCTCTTATTATTTAAGCAGTTAGACCTGCAAGTTATCAACCTGACTCTGACTGATTGTTTCCAGCCAGTAAAGCATCTGGGGTATTTCTTCCCACTTAGTTCGCCCTGCAGGCTCACTCCACTCCCCTACCCTGCCCCCACTTCCCAGCTGCCCCAGCATGTCTACCTTTATTCTTCCCTTTCCCCACCTAGCTAGCCTAATTACCCAATAGGTACTCTTCCCTCATTACTCCACCTAATTACAGCAGTCCCACTTAAACACATCACTCTGTCTACCTCCCTAGCAATTAAAGTTCTCTCCTCTTTCTTATAATAGTAAGAAAAGCTTTATGTCTTTCTAAACCCTCTCTTCTTCATAGCCATATCTCATCTCCTAATCTATACCTATCATTCTCCCTTTGCACAGATATGCTTTCCTTAATTCACTGCACCTCCAGGCCCCTTGCATCCTCCTTGTGTTCCTAATTTCCTTATACTATGCCAGCTCATATTCCTCCAATGCTTGTTCAATATTACCTACAAAAATAACCACCATACAAACCCACCTTCATACTCAATCTTACTCTCATTTCCATTCTATCTCCTCTTCGCTCATTCAGACTAACCCTTTGCACTTATTGCACCCTATAATCTTCTCCACCACAGCTAAGATACTGACACCTAAACTAATCTTAGATCTACCTAAACTCTTACTTTGCAAACTTTAATGGCTAAAGGATATTTCCTTTAACAACTTAGTCTTAGCTGGAGATATCCACCACAACCCTGGTCCTAGTCCCTCTATTAATAACACCTACCCCTTATCCCCTTCCTCCCCCCATAACACCCTAAAAATCTTTACTATCAATGCCCAGAGTCTAAACAACAAAGTTCACCAATTTCAAGCTTGGCTAAGCCATAACCAAACAGACATCTTAGCCATCTCCAAAACTTGGCTCAAACCCTATATCTCCGACTCTGAGATCCTGCCTCCAGGATTTCATACTCTCAGAAATGACCAATTAAATAAAAAAGGTGGCAGCACTGCCTTAGTCTACTCTAACCTTCTTGCCTTAATTCCCCTCCAAATTCTAATTCCTCAATTCAACAACACTGAACTTACAGCTGGACTACTAAAAATGAATAAACACAAGAATATCTGCATCATTACCCTATATATCTCACCTGGTAACAATATCTCTACCCTCGAAGATATCCTCCTATGGGCATCAACTGAAATTAACTATGAAACTTAAATTCTAGGAGATGTAAATATTGACTGGAATAAAGTCAATAGTCTCTCTCCCTCCCTGTCCATCAACCCCTATAAATTTACTCAAATAATCCTCTCCATCACCAACCTAACAAAATAAATCCCCCTGGATCCACTATTGATTGGATCCTAGCCTCCAGTCCAAATAAAATAACTCTGGCACAATTCCTTACACCATTAGCGACCACCACCCAGTTTTCATTCATTGCTCAACTACCCCACACCAGCATCAATACATTTGCACTCGCAACCTCAAGTAGCTTCAACCCCACAACTTTCTCAAACATTTTCAAACAAATGAACTGGCAAATTCTAAACACCCTTCCTCTTGACAATGCTATAGACTACTTCAACTCTGT
Organism: Protopterus annectens; assembly: GCF_019279795.1. Classification (NCBI taxonomy): domain Eukaryota; kingdom Metazoa; phylum Chordata; order Ceratodontiformes; family Protopteridae; genus Protopterus; species Protopterus annectens. The sequence continues at coordinate 811,813,483 of NC_056735.1, read as the reverse complement.
CTTCCTAGACACTCTAAACTCCCTAGCCCCACTAAGAAACAAAAGGATAAAAACTAATACAGCTCCTTCACTATCCAAAGATACAAAACAAATTATGCACCAAAGGGACAAATTCTGGAAGCTTTACCAAAGCAATAAACTGCCCAATACCTTGCTCCAATACAAACAGCTCCATAACCTTGCAAAACAGCTAATCACTAATGACAAAAAATCCTACTATATCAAGCTCCAGTCCAATAACAATAAAAACACCAAGCAATTCTGGAAATCAATAAACTCACTTCTCAATCCAAGCTCTAAGAATAACCCCTGTCCTGACCCAAGTAAATCCGACCTTGAACTAGGCTCTGAATTTAACTCATTTTTCATAGAAACTATTTCTGACCTGACCAAGACTTTCCCCAACAATAACTCACCAGTCCCTCATTCTCCTCCATCTAACTCCCCTAATAACCCCCCCTTATGTTTGAGCTCAAACCTGTTTCCACTAACTTTATAAAAATACTTATGTCTAAACTTAAACCTTGCTCTAATGCTGCTAAAAATATTCCCTCCTACTTCCTAAAATGTGCTGATGATGGTATAGTTATCCCAATCAGCATCATTATTAACAGATGTATAAAGGAATCATACGTCCACAAACTCTGACACTCAGCTTATATTCTTTCTCTTCACAAAGGAGACAAAAACACCAGCATCTCAAAATTCTGCCTCATTGCTCTGCTCTCACCAATCTCCAAAGTCCTAAAAAAGTACATCCACATCCAACTTATGCCTTTCCTGACCCAAAACCATCTTCTTGCATCTACCCAACATGGCTTCCACCCAGGCCATAGCACTATAACTGCTCTACTCTCTTTCCTAGAAATGGTCAATCAAGCCCAAGATTCAGGACACTTGGTTTCTACTGTTTTGCTCGATCTGTCTAAAGCATTTGAAACTATTTCCCACAAACACCTTCTCTACCATCTCTAAAATCTTCATCTCTCACCAAACACTTTATCCTGGTTCTCCAGTCACCTATCAGACAGATCACAGGCAGTCAAATGGAAGAACTCTACCTTTTCCTTCTTACCTACCCCAACTGGCATACCACAGGGATACATCCTTGGGCCTATGCTTTTTCACATCTTCATCAACAACTTTCATACTAATTTTCCTGATGCCAAATCATTCAATAAGCAGATGATTCACCCTTAGTCTGCTCTGCCTCAAACCTCTCTGAATTGCTGACTAAAACCCAAACTGCTTTTTAAACTAACGAAAATTGTATGTGCCAAAACCACCTCTCTCTCAATGCAAATAAATCAAATATTCTACTATTCCCTCCCACAAAGACCTAATCCTACAACAAACATGCTTTCAAAGTCCTTAGTCATGCCAACTCACCTATAGAAGTGGTTCCTTCCGCTAAACTACTTGGCATTACCATTGACGAACACCTCACGTTTGATACCCATATTCAACAAAATATTAAGAAAACCCACCAAAAGCTAGGTATGCTCTACAGGAGCAATCTCTTTCTCTTCAACTCTACTAGGCATACTCTGGCCACTACTTATCTTCTTCCTTCCTTATTATACGAAGCCCCTCTCCTAACCAACCTGTCCACCTCCATAATCTCCAAACTAGAAAACTGCTACAAAAAAATCTCTAAATCTGGCACTAAATCCAAAAATTCCACCCATCATTGCCTTACCCTACAGTCTCTGAATTGGCTAGAACTCACAAACTACCTAGACTACCTCCAACTCACCACTGCACACAGACTTGTATTTCACCCAACAAAATGTCCAGCTCTAACAAATATCCTTCCCCCTTACACCCCGAACAGAACTTTCAAATATGAACATCAAAACTTAATTGCTATCCACAAACCCAAACGTCCTGCTGGCCAACATCTCCTCTCTTTCTCACTAGGAAAGAAATGGAATTCTCTCACTTCCACTCTAAGAACTATACCAAACTCAGATAAATTCAGAACCCAGCTTTTCAAACACCTGTCCACTAAATGGAAATGTACCTGCCTTTACCCTACCTAAATCATTCTAAGTGTATGCCCCCAGGAGGTTTTCTCCCAGGTTCCTAAGCTTTCTATAACTCCCATAGCTATTTTCCTATGAGTGTATCTAAGCTCTCTGCAACTCCTATAGTTACTTATCACATGACTCAACTTTGTAAATGTTGTAAATAGCATCTTATTTAAAATGAGTGTATGTAAAGTGTTTCCACATTTACTTTAAATGTGTGTATGTAAAGTGTTTCCACACCTAATACATATAGTGTTTGCTCAAATGAATCTGTATAACCCTTAAGATCAACCACAATGAATTTTGTTGACTATGCATGACACTGAATGCACATATTTGTAAACTGTTCTATATAATGTATCTTTTATACTTTTGTATCTTTTGTATCTGCACCGTATAATGTATCTTGGGGCTTTTCTCCCCGGGCCTCCACTGAAAATGGGTCATTTAGGCCCAGTGGACTTCCCCGGCAATCAAACTGGAAATAAATAAATAAATAAATGTCAAGTATTGCCCAAAGAAGAGGTATTTGAGAAACAGGTATAGCTGCTAGAATCTGAGTATTAAACAGTATCAAGGAGTCAGTAATAAGTCAATTGTCTCACCACAAAGCCTGAGAAAAGTTTCTAAAATCACTCCAAAAAGAATTTATCATCTTACAATCCATTATTATGTGTAACCATTAAGAACTTCATTACCTCCAATATTTCATTTTCCTGTTTTATATATTTGTGTAATTTTATGAGATGTAAGAAAGACTCTATTCAGAAATTTCCATGTATATTTTTTTCAGTAAAGTGAGGACATTTACTTTTCTGCAGATTTTAACAATAACTTTTTATTTAGTTTTGGAAATGGTCCATTATTATTTTTTGTTGAGAGGTTCCAGATTGTCATATCTGGTGTAACAAATTCAGTTCTAATAATATAATTGATAGATATGAATTCTACTTGGGTGTCCCACTACAGAATAGGGCAGTGACTTTTGGAAGAGGTTTAGTTTGAAGATCTAGTGATATTTTGATTTTATCCTGCATATAGTCTTTACATGTGTGTATATCTAACCATTTTCCTTGCTCTGTGCTATATTATGCTATTAAATAGTCAACAGGATGTATTTTATTTCCATTAAGACATATTAGGTTACTATTTTTGAGAGCTGTCATTGTGTTTGCATTAAAAGATACTAACTTTAGTGAATGCAATGGGGAATACCAGGATTAGTAATTCCTTGACTAAGTTATTTGAATTAATAGACCTTTTAAAGATTGAAAGGATTTGGTTAATAAAAGTAAACTTGTGTTTTTCATTCAGAACAAAATCTTTTAGAGCACAGTAGAATATAGTGATACCCAGTTTCATATGGCACTCTATGATAAGTTTATTGTTGTCTATTGATATTTTCTCATGTAAATATTTCCAGCAAGAGATATATGAAGAATCTAACCACAATATTATTTTAATAATTACAGCATTAGTATGTAGCTCAGTGTTTGGAAACCCAATGACACCTTCTTCCCAACTTTTGACATGCCAGTCTAAAGATACTCTTTGTTGTTTTAGGGTACCATAAGAATTTAAGTAAGATAGAATTTATTTTTCTTACTGGGGGAGGATTAATGATTGACTATAGTACATGATTTTTGGTAAAATTATCATTTTAATCAGGGTGACTCTATATTCCATAGTAAAGAATATTTTGTTCCAATTGCCTGTCAACTTTATGATTTCATCCATTAAGTTTTTTATAGTTTATAAATATGAAATCTTTGTTCTTAGATTCAATAGTGATACCTAAATATTTAATTTGAGAATTTTCCCAGTTAAAAGTTTTATATAATTTTAACAAAGTAGTTATTTTTGTTTATCAGCAATGTTTTAGATTTATTATGACTACATTTCAAACCTGAAACATTTTCCTAGTAATCCAAGGGTTTGAGTATATGATCAAACAAGCATTCTATGTCAACAGTATATCATCAGCAAAAAAGCTGGATTTTTGATGAACAGTCTTCATTTATTTTGAAGCCTTTAATATTTATGTTAGCTCTTATATAGTTAGCTAGTGGTTCTATAGTTAGAGCAAATAATAAAGGGGAAAGAGGGCTCCCTTGTTTTGTACCTTTTCCTATATTAAAGGGTCTAGATAGAAAGGAATCTATCTTGACAAAAGATACTGAATTGCTATAAAGTGTTTTAATTAATGCTGTAAAACTAGAGAAAAATTATATTCATTTACTATTTTAAACAAATTGAAAGCTTTACTAGTATCTAGACTTATTATTTATAATTCATTTTTAGTTTTATTTACTATATCAGTTATTGAAAACACTCTTATAATATTATATTTTACTCTTCTGTTCATTATAAAGCCAGCTTGATCTTCATTTATTAATTCCGGGAGCATATGGTTTAGTCTTTTTGCTAGTATAGACATGAAAATGTTGTAGTCTATATTCAAAAGTGAAATAGGGAGATAAGAAAATTATGATAAGGATTTTTATCTGATTTTAGTGTAGGTGTAATTATATAATACAGGATCTTTATCTGATTTTATTATAGGTGTAATTATAGAGGATCTTCAAAAGGGAGGGAATAATAGAAGAGCTTTTGACTTCTTCAAAGATGTCCAATAAGGTTTTGAAAATATTATCGGGTAGGAGTTTATACAAGTCTAGGATGATACCATCTAATCCTGGACCCTTGTTGGTTTTGAGACTTTTAATTTGGTCTTTCAATTTTTTTAAAGAATAAGACTTATCAGTTTACTTTTTTGTTTATTAGTTTATTTATTATGTATATTTTATTTTAAAAAGCTATCAATTAGTTCATTATTATCTACGCTTGTCTATGTTTTATTATTTTTTTCATAATATTTACTAAACATTGTAATATGTCATTTAGATTTGTTATTTTGATGTTTTTTTTCCTCTTATTTTATTCATATTTTTTGATCTAATGGCTATTCTATGTAGATTCTTTGGGTTTACTGAATAAGACTGTAATTTATTTGTTTCCAGATTGATTGAGATCTTGTGTTGAAGTATTTCCTGGTATTCCTAATTCAGCTTTTTTAACTCCATATTTGCAGCATTGTCATTGGGTTTTAGGTTTATCTATAATTTGTCTATATTAGATTGAAGAACAATCAAGTCCTTGCCCCATTCTTTCTTTTACACATATGCCAGTGTTTAACTTTACCAAATACATAGGTTTTAAGGTGTTCCATAATCTAGCAGCTATCACCTCCCCATTGCTATTAAATTCCATTAATTGATTAATTTCTCTCAATAAAACAATCATTAAAACATTTTATTTTAATTACATATACAGGTAACCTCTGACAATAAAATAAGATATTTGAGCTAAAGGTTAGAGTGAATATAATGGTATTATAGTCAGACAAAGGGCACAAGACTATTAACACATCTTCTGTTTTTGAATAAAGCTCATTTGATAGAAAACTTTATCAATATTGGTTTATGTTCTATATCTGAAGGAATAATGTATATACTTTAAAGAGCTTTGTAGTTTTAATTCTAAAATATTCCTTATATTCATTAAACTGGTTACCTATTACAACCGCAAAACTGCAGTTGCGCGAATACGGAAACCTCGACACATATTGAGCGAACCGTGAAAGCACTGAACATCTTGAAGTGTGAAATTCAAAATGTTGAATCGTCATAGTTGGCCCTTCTCTGGTATAGCTCCTTAAGGTAATTGAGCAATAGTTATGGACCTTCGGGTTAGGGTGCTGGTTACGGTAAGTGCATATATATAGTAATATATGTAAGCTTTAGTTTAGGGTTAGAAGTAGGGTTTTGTTACATGTATGTATGTGGATTATTTATTTTGTTTGGGTATAGCTCCTTAACGTAGTTGTGCAATAGTTACAGACCTTAGGGTTAGGGTGCGGGTTAAGGTAAGTGCATACATAGTAATATATGTAAGCTTTAGTTTAGGGTTAGAAGTAGGGTTTTGTTAAGTCTATGTATGTGGATTATTTTGTTTGTGTAGGTGGTACATAGCGACTGGTGGGGTTGGCCAATTATGCCGATTCTACTTTTTTAATTTCGTGGTTCAGGACGTTAGGTGTTTTCGCGGATTGCTCAAATATGTGTCGACGTTTCCATATTCGTGTATGTCAGGTTTTGGGGTTATAATATAGTGATTTAATGCTTTACTGTAGAAGATAGTCTGACTTTCTTCTCATTAGAGGTGTCTTTATTTGATAAAATAAACTAAAGTCTCTGGCTATCACCACAATTCCTTTTGAATATAACATCATAATATATAGATACTTCCTGGCTGTTTTAGATCCTATTTCAGGAATCCAATAAGTATTTATGAGAGCATAATGATTTTTATCTGTTTCTTTTGCCACAAATCCCAGCTTACCATTCTTATCAGAATAATTGTGAACTATTTTAGGTAAACCTAGTGCTTTCTTCCAAATGAAAAGTATACCTCTTCTTTTCAAAGTAAAATGAGAACCTAATGGAATTAAATATTCCTTTATTTACAAACTGCCTAAAGCTTCGGTCAAATGATGTGTTTCTCGTAAGAAGACAATTTATTTTATTTAATTATTTATTTAGTTGACATTTGTTTACCACGGTGGTCTGACTGGGCCTACACAAACCATTTTCAGCAGAGGCCTGCAGAGACAAGCTCCACATACAGTACAATACAAATACACTATAATCCAATCCAATACAAATGATATTAGAAATCCTAAACAAAAATAAGTTAAAAGAAACAAATTATGTTACAAGATGTTACAACATATATTACACATCTAGACAATTCTATAGAGCTAAAAAATTATAAACAATGATAGTCACTCTCACCATGCATGATATAGGTAGTGTCCAAAAAATAGTGCATAGGTAGTGCAATGTGTGATATTGACTGTTGTAGTACATGAAAAATAGAATGTTGGTTTCAGTTAGGAAAAATAATAGCCAGAACGTCTGTGATGCTGAAAGATAGTGAGGGATCTAAGCAGTACTTAAGGATACGGTATAGAAACAGAGAAGGAGTTATTAGAGCCTTAGGATTTTGCAGACCTTGAGGGATTGAAATGTGACAGAAGAGGAGGAGGATAAGGCTAGTGTGGAAGAAGAGGAAGAGCTGAGCACTAGGCAGACTTTATGCAGGAGCAGATCTATGTATTTTTGAGATGATTTTTTTTAAGTGACTTTGAAATGGGTGAGGCCCGGCATAGACTTCGTAATTAGAGGTAGTGAATTCCAAAGTATAGAGACAGAATATGAATACAGAGAGTGACCTGGTTTTCTTGTGGGTTTTGAGATAGCTAAGAAATGTTTGTCTTCTGATCATAGAGATCGATTTGATGTGTAAGGTCTAATTAAATTGGCTAGCACATGGCAGGTAGTAGGCTTGAAAATCAGGTTGTGCAAGGTAGATACCTGAATAAAGACAAGTTGGTTGGGGAATTCAAGCCAGTTAAATTCCAGGAGTGGTTTACAGTGGTGTGTGTTATATTTGGTGTTTGTGGCAAACTATGCAACTTTGTTGTAGCACTGTTACATCTTGCTTAAGGTAGAAGTTTGTAAGTTAGTTAGGCTAAGGGCACCATAAAAAAAGGGAGGGATGGTAAATGTTTTTGCAAAGGTAGCTTTGGTTGCTGCAGTAAAGAAATGTTTATTTATATATGAGTCCCAGTTTTTTGATGAGTTGTCTTTATATATTTCTGTATATAGCAGTCAAATGAAAGTTTACTGTCAATGATAACTCCTAGAAGTTTGGTTTCCTTCACCGTTTCTATGACAGTGTTGCCAGATGCAAGGATGTTAAAATGATCAGTGACAGGGGAGGTGTTTTTGGAATGAAAGAGTACTAGTTTCTTCTTCTTTGGATTAAGAAAGAGTTGGGCATTTCTTAGACACCATTCAGTTGCTGTAAAGGACTGTTGAGATTTTGAAAGTAGTTCTGGTAGTGATTGAGCAGTACAGATTATGGTGGAATCATCAGCATATTGAATGAGGGTCCCAGTGTGAGAGGCAGTGTCAAGGTTGTTTGTGAAAATGTTGAAGAGTAGCGGTCCTAGGATGGAGCATTGAGGGGCTCCAGTAGGGTTGTGTAGAAATGGTGAGAGTTCATTGGACCATTTCACTGCTTGTTTACGATCCTTGGGGTAGCTCTGAAACCATTGTACTGTGTTATGTGAGAAGCCTAAGTTTGACAGTGTGTTCAGTTGTAAGGGGTGACATACTGTGTCAAAGGCCTTGGAGAGATCAAGGAATACTGATGCTGTATAGCATCCTGCATCCCTGGCCATGTTCATGGTGTCTGTAAAAGATTTTGAAATAGCAAAACGAGGGGTAGACAATGAAGATGCTGAAAACTCCACTCTTTTCAAAAATTTAATAGTAAGCACTCTCATTAATAACAATACCATGAACATCCCCAGGTCTGAGATCTTTTCTGAACAACTAGTTAGCCAAATGAAATAGTATTGGAATGTGTTGGAAAGGAATGCTGACTTCTTACAAAACAAAACAATAGGATTTTCTTTCAGAAGAGGCAGGAGCATAAAAGATTTTCTAATCCATGAAAAATTTAGAATGCCCCATATAACAAATAAAAAAGAGGTGAATATAAGGGGCACATGTATTTGTGAGAAAGGTAGTGTATGCAGATATGTAGTGAAAAACTTTACATATATTAATGGAAAGAAATTTCATACTAAAAATGTATTAGGTTGTAACACCGAAGGAGTAATATATGGCTTAAAATGTCCTTGTGAAAAGTACTATGTGGAGGAAAGCAAAAGAAACTTTTCTACCAGGCTAAATGAAGATGTGAGAGATATAAAGAAAAACAGACAAACAAGCCCAATAACAACACATTTTAATGAGTGCCACAATGGGAACCTGGATGGGTTACAAGCAACTGTGCTAGATAGAGTAGAAGTGAATAATGTTATGACTACTTTTGAAGTTAAAAATATATTGAGAAGAAAAGAAATTATGTTAATTATAAAATTTGATACATTGAGCCCTACAGGCTTGAATCAGGAATAAAGCTGGAAGTGCTTGTTATGATGTTATGGCAACTAATTGTTTGAACAATTGTTTTATTGTTTTATTGTACAATCGTATTAAGGAATGTGTATAAAAGTAAGGGATAAAGGAGATGGAGTTATACTCTGTTAAAGGCTGTAATAGCTCAGGCGGTAGAGAATTTTGTGCAAGTTTTATAATAAAATTTTCATTTTGTATTCACTGACCTTTTGTTTGTGGTGATTATTTGCTTACTATTTAATTTTGGAATAGAGTGGAGTTTTCAGCATCTTCATTGTCAACCCCTGGTTGTTATTTCAAAGTTGTGTGTATGTCTCTAATGTTTGCAAAAGATAATAGGGCTGTAGCTGTGCTGTGGCTAGGTTGGAAGCCATGTTGGGTTTTTGTTAAAAGATTGTTTTGCAGTAGATATTGCATTACCTACTGATGGATACCTCTCAAGAATTTTGGATATGGGTGACAAGATGCATACAGGACGGAAATTGATTGGTTCAAAAGAGTTGCCTCCTTTGTTGATGGGGACGATGTGAGATTGTTTCCATATGGTAAGTACTTTTGATTCAGATAAAGACCTATGTATAAGGATACTGACTGGGTAGGTGATGGAGTTAGCAGCCAGTTTGAGGAAGTGTGGTGGTAGATGATCAGCTGAGGTAGCACAGGGTTTTAGTTTGTGTAGACATTTTGTAATGGTGTATCAATATCTGCTTTATGTAATGTTAAATACTTATTTAAACCGTTTCTTTTTAAAAGGTTATTCAACCCTTTAACATTTAGTGAAATACATTTATACCTTGGCATCTTTCAGAAAAATGGTTTAAAAACTAAAGAACAATGGTTTGGCACAATGAATACAGATCTAATATATGTGCAACTTGTTATGGATAAACATTATAAAACTAGTATTAAAAAATCTAACTGTAAAATATTTTTATTCTCTAACATGGAATAAAAAAGCCCTTTTCTGATGAAAATTTCATAAAAAAACACACGTTAACAACCACATAGCTCTACCTAATCACAAATCTTTGCTACTGCTTATGTGGATATAATAAAACAACATGAATAAAATAGAATACACTCTTACTATATAGGTTACCCTTCTAACAGACATAAAAAAGAACTAAACAATTAGCTTAATCTTATAACATCACATTTTACATAGGAAGCCACTTTACTTATAACAATTGCCTTATTTCAAGTGTGTTCATATTACTTACTTACTAATATGTTATTCATTACTTCCTTAAAACACTATTCCCCTAATTCTATGACTTTTAAATATCCTACCTATAAAATAAATAATACATATATACATAGTATACTACATTGACCATTATAATTTATTACTGAATTTTATTTAGGGTATGTGGGATAACCTTTTACTTAAGCAATCCTGTATATTGTGTATAAAAGCTTGCTGTTTATGTCAGTGTTATCAAGTATCTGAAATAAGTGTTATCTTTAATACTGACAATGTTAACTGGGTATACTAGAATTAAATTCTTGTTTAGCTAAACTTAATTTAATTACCCGTGCTTACATTTAATTAATTATAGACAGCCATATTGCATACATATATTGTCACAAGGTTAAAATGTTATTTATTTTTATGCAAGCTATACTACCATGGGATTTCAGGTTTGTGTGTGCACTCCCCCTTCATCTCCACACTATCATACAGAACTATACATTTCACAGAGCTACGTGACCACATACATATGTGTATCTAAATCTCGCCTTCTCCATATAGTTACAATCTAATGTGAGCATGCAAGCATAAACATTCACACCCACATCTAGTAATCATCATAACATAATATAGGACAGGCTTTTAAGGTGTCTGTTATAAATCTGGAATGTTGTGACTTTAAAAAAAAAAATGTTAAATTTATGTTATTTTCATTCAATGTACTAACAGCTTATACTTTGTTTAATATTTTATACAAAAAGAAGTCATGCAGCAGTTTATTTTTACAGCTGTTTTAAAAATCAGTAAAGCTGTTGTTTAAAATGAGGGTGGGGAACCTCTATGTATTAAAAAATAATTAAAACTTTTTGTAACTTATAATGTATGCTGACCTTATTAATAAAGCTTTCACATAATCCCTGTAGAGCAGCACTGTATGGTTTATAGAGGCTGCTTTTCAGTAACCTACCTTCAGAGATCTCTTGTGTACCATGTTTCTTCCCCCAAGTCTTGCAGTTCCTATCACAAGTCTCCTTTAAAAGAAGCTTTTGCTTCACTGAGGCAGTAATATTGAGAAGAACATTAAAATAATGTTTTAACTTAAAAATCATTTCTAAACTTAATGATTAATGTAAACACATCTTCAAAACCTTCCAATAAAGTCTGTTTTAATGGCCCATTCAAACTTTCCCTTCATTTCCAGTTTCGGGAGGGGATAGAAGTCATGCAGCACTTCCTTTCTCATGAGCTGTTCAAAATGAAATTAGGCTGTTGTGCCATTAAGAAAAACACTTTTGAAACATTTGTAGACTTTCAGGCAGGAAAACAAGATAAAAGAAAGATGATAAAAGTTAAAAGGGCTCGCACTCACACTAGGGTACATGTATGCACAGCTAAGGAAAGGGGTGTGTCTGAGGCTGTAATGTCTTATTTCATGAAATGCAGATTGTGTTTGCGTCCAGGGAGGGCCATTTCTGCTTAAAAGAGCTTACATTAGCTAAAAGGGTGTGTGCAGCATGCAGCGGGCCAAAAAAAACAAACATAAAAACAAAGTAAATAGCAGAACTGTATAGATTTGAGCACCAGGTATGCGCGGTGCACCTCAGGGCTTAAATAAGGAAGATGTGGGAAGGGGAAACAGCAGTATGATGGCAATCAAGGAGAACTAGCATAGCTGGCAGGTGGAATGTATCAGAATCAGCCAATTACATATACAGCAGCCCAACACACTAATATAAAATATGCAAACACCCTACAGACTGTTTTTTTCCCCACAAACTCTGCACCATCAGTGTACTCAGACGGGGGATTTTTAACTGGCAAAAAACACTAAATATGTTACAGGCTGCTGCTGCTTTACTCCATCAATATGTGCTAGCGACTGAGGGTGGTGAGGAGAAGAATGCTGACAACTGACCCACAGTGAGGAGGAGGAGGAGAAGAGTGTACAGACCCAGGTAACCGACCAGGGCCTACATGAGCTGGAGATAGTAGAACACTATAGGGAGGACAGGGACATTTTACAGCAAATTGTTGAGTTGTGTCATACCTATATAGAATGCTTCGCAGGTTATGCATGAGGCCACATATACCAAATTCTTGGTGTTACAATTACAAACACCCGGGCAAGGTAAAGTATGTCCCCACCCTTTTACACACATATATGTTCCCTCTGCTATATACCTGCAACATCTACAACAACTTGTAACACTGACTCTGAAGAAGCCAATTATTTGGTGAAAGCGCTCAGTCGGTGTGTATTAAAGGATATACTTCCAAGGCTTGGTGTGGTTGCTGGTCTCTCGAAGCAGTTGTCGTGATTTCTCTATTTCCAGTTCTTTACCCTGTTTTGGGAGTTGTTGCTGTTTGGTGTTTTGTCAAGTCGACTCTGCTTCTGGTTATTGGGTATACTGTGCCGTGCAGTATGGAGGGTGTCTTAAAGGAGTTATCTATGGCAGTGAACAAATTACTTAAACTTTATGAGAAGGACAAAGCGGTAGTGGCGTCCAGCCCTACAGATTCACAGGTTGAATTATTTACTATGCATTCTCCGGTTGCATCTGTTTCTAATTTGCCGCCTGGGCAGAAACCTGCTGTTCCGGTTACTTTCTCAGAAGTGGTTTCGAATTCTGGAGTGAGAGTGTCAGCTGGCTCGAATGGGAGCACAGGGGCAGCTCCGGAGTTCCGTGTTCCTCCAGTTAGACCGGATGGTGAAGCAAGGGACCATGACTTACAATCATGGTTTGAAGAGCCTGAATTTGTTGACCGGGCTGTGGTTTCGAGGTTGGAGCCTGCTGTTTCACCAACACTGAGGGAGCAGATTTCCAGGTACGATAGGCTCTGTACCAAATACAGAGTGTTACAGCTTGATAATTTGTTTCTTAGTCATTCAAGGGAGCTCAAACAAGTGCCGAAGGGGCTTCGGGTATGGAAGCTTCCTATGGGCATTGAGGTTGATTCTGTGGCTTACAAGGAACTAACTGCTTTGTTCGATAAGACTGGCTTGGACATGTTAAATATTATTGTTAGAAATAATTGTATCAAGTTAACATCACTTCGTGAAGATATTTTAAAGCTTCACAACAATATTACTACTGACTTGTTATTTTTTCAGTATCAAGTTCAATTTTGTAAAGTTGTTAGAAATTTAAAAAGCTTTGTGGACAAAAATATGGCGCTCAAATTCAAAAAGCTTGCAAGGGATACTGCTGATTATCAGCATAACAGTGCTTATCCACCTGGCAACATTAGGGTTAGAGGAAACTCAAATTTTAATTTTAATTTTAATGGCAAAGGTCATCATTTACATGACAACCATTTCAATTTGGTCCAGGAAAATGAAGCACCTGAGGGCGTTAACAGTGACATGTATGATCAAGTTTTTGAAGGGGTTAATTTTTTGGACCCACCCACGGGACCGCGAAGGTCCGAGAGGTTATTGAACAAGGCACAAAAGATTGTATTGATGGACAAACTACACCGGGACCGGGGGAGAGAAGAATATCAGAGGGTTTATTGAATGAGACACATACTACTTGTTGTAGGTTTGACTCTGGACTTGATCGGACTGTTGACATGGTTGTTCCTGAACCAACTGTTTTTGTGAATGAAGTGGGTTTTGACGTTGGGGGGGGAGTAAAGGGGACAGTGGTTGGATGTGAATATGTAAATGAAAATGGAAATGAAAATGAAATTGAAGTTTTAGGTTCAAACACTGTGGCTGAAGTTATTAGTTTGGATTTGCATGATTCTAATATGAAATGTGAACAGGTTATTTTATTAGGTGAGTCAAACAATGTTATTTCTGATGTTTTTAATCAAACAATTGGTGACATGGGATCTTCTGTTACAGAGTTAGGTTTGACTTGTCAAATTTTGCAGAAGTGTGTTTTTTTCATTTACAACTACACGGACAAGGAAATCTGTGATGTGTATTTTGATTTATTTACTAAGGGCATTAACTTTGTGCCAAGTTTCAAATTGGATGTAGCCCAATTGTTAATTAACTTGAAACTGTTTACAAGGAAGTTAAATTTGGAGATGTACTTTTATGGTAATAAGTATACACAAACGAATGTTGAAGTGCCAGGTAACAAGGCACTTACAAGGAAAAGTACCTTTATTCCCCCACCATTTAGTGAGGTAGCTGCTCTTGAAAAATTATTGGACTTTGAATTTAGGAGAATATGCAGTACTAGACATATTGTGATTGACAATTTAACAGTACAAGAAAGGCTATTGTTAAAAGAACTAAGAAATTCTAATAATATCAGGTGTATGAAACCTGATAAAGGTGGGGGGATGGTGCTAATGAGTAAGATTGATTATATTGCATCTATGATGTCTATTCTTGAAGATGATGAAACATACAAAAGGGTATCGAGAAATGAAATTAATATTGCTTATAAAAGGATTGATTTGTTTCTATTAGATGCCCTTTTTCAAGGTGTAGTTACAGAAGTCGAATATGATTATTTGATGGTAAAAAATCCTATTATGCCTTGCATTTTTGGGATCCCCAAAGTCCACAAAGGTGTTGTTAACTTACAATTTAGGCCTATTGTGGCTGCTAAGGGTTCTAAAACTGAACCCTTGGCTTCCTTTGTTGACGTTATGTGTAAGAAGGTGTTAGAAGGGGTCCCTCATGTATTAAGAGACTCATGGCATTGTCTTGAGAGATTGAGAGAGGTTAAGGAAGACAATGGTTTGTATGTTTTTTTTAACCATAGATGTAGTGAATTTGTTTTCCACCATCCCCCACCTTGAAGGTTTAGAGATGTTTCGTGAGGGTTTAATTATGAGTAGTGGTGGCCAAGGATGAACACAGGATAGCAGCAGATTTCTTCAGCTCCACCAATTTCATTACATTGACGGGAATTAATTACTTAAAAAATTAATTCTTGAAGTAATTTTCTTTCTAAATATGTTTGTTTTATATAGTTCTTGAACTATATCTAAAAAAGAAAGGAAATCTTAATAATATTCCTGTCAGAAATTACTTTGGAAATTTTCCTGTCAGTTTATCAGTCTGAAATGAGTTCCAGTAAGACAAATTCTCAAGACTCCAGCATCAAGAAAGAACTTCAGTCTCTGATATAGTCCAGCAACTTACTGCTAAGATGGATAAAATGGATACTAAAATAGACACTTTCATAGAAAAACTACAAAACAAATAGACTTGTTACATATGGACCTGCAACAACAGAAGATCCAGATGACAGGCATAGAAGAAGCTGTGAATGACATGGAAAATAGAATCCAAGAAGAGGAAATCAACATTGAGTTTCTGCTGAAACAAAATACACATTTACAAACAAAGCTGGATGACCTGGAAAATAGATCTAGGCAATAACATTAGGATTTTTGGACTGCCAGAAAATATTGAAGGTAACAATATTACTTCTTTTTAACAACATGGCTCCCTAAAACTTTAGATTTACCAGAAGCATTCTCTTTTGGTATCGAAGAGCACATAGATCTATAGCTAATACTAACTCTAACAAAAACTATCCTAGATCAGTTATAGTTAGATTTCTATCATCTTTGATAAAGAGATGGTTCTTAAATCTGCTTGGGCTAAAGCTCCTGTTAAGTTTAATGAGACAACTGTGCTTTTGACAATGACTATTCTTCCATGGTAATTGCTAAAAGAAAAGTTTTTCTGCCACTAATAAGGGAGCTTAAAAAAGCACAGTTTAAAACATACCTTCTGTTTCCTGCCAAGCTTAAAATCTTCCTTCCTGATGGTCCTAAGGTCTTCGATGATTTAGACTCTGCTTTACTGTTTGTCAAAGAAAAAGGATTTTGGATAAAATAGAAGAAATGGAATGGGCTAGTTCTTCATTAAAGAGATTGGCAACTGAAGCTTCCTGAAGACTTCAGAGAAGAAGAAGAGACTAAAAACAAATGATTTGTTATATGTTTTTTTCTCTCATCATTTTAGTTCATTATTAATCTTTTTGAATATAGTTCCTGCATTTCCAGAAAGCCACAAGTATTTTGGAAAAGATTTAATCAAAGTTATTCTCTATGTGCAAAGAAATGTTTTGTTTCATAACCAGTCAAAATGCCTGGGGATTTAATGGCAGGCTGTGACTCGATTTGTTTTTCTTTCTGAAAAAAGTAAGGTTAGTAATTTGATACATTTTTTTATCTTTATCTTTTTTTCCTTCTTCTTTTATTATTTTCTTTGTTTAAACAATGACATTCTATTTAGATTATGTAGTGGGTAAAGGGTGCGGGAGGGCAGGCAGAGAACAGTAATGAAAATATCATTAATAGAATAATAACATATTTATTTCTTGTAAAAGTTTATAAGTTCTTCAAATGCTATTTCTAATTATACTTTCTTGATTATACTGCTTATGCTTGTTTGTAAATAATCTGTCATGCTTTAACTAATAATAATCAGAACTAAATAAGAGTAAATAATATGTTTTATTTTTAACTCTATTAATATAAACAGTAAGTAACATTCCATTGTATATACTTCTTACAGCTTTCTCTTACATTTTTTTATTTCTGCCTCACTCCCTTTTATTTTCTACTCTCTTTTTCTTTTCTTTATTAATATATAGAAATGTTTTTGACTGTGTGGGCACAGTGAATAATAGGATTTGTATGAAAATTGAGTTGGGAGAAGAATGCTGAGTTTTATTGCTTGTTGGTAATTTTGAGTTTAATTTCACTTGCATAGAGGCTGTGATGATCTGTGGAATACATTGTGGAGGTTCTGTCATGTTTAGATGCATTTACACTGCTAAATGAATGTTTGTCACTAGTTTTTAATAAGTTTCCCGTCAAAATGTTAAGAGAGACAATCTGGGATGTGGGCTGTCTTATGCACAATGTCCTTGAGTTACCTCAGAATCTTCAAATCACAGAATTCTCACAGAGAAACTGAAAGCAGTTAGTATAAACATTGACAAGGTTATCACACTGACACACCACAGATTCAGGAAAAATACTCTGTTCATAAAATATGTCAGTTATAATGAGTTTAAATGATGTAGTTTCTTGTAGTAAGTAAATGTCTTATTTTAGAAGGCATAAAAATGAAACATTTATTTAAATGTTTTTGAAAATCTACTTAACAGCAGCATAATAATCTGTGTTAAAATTTTGTGTTCCAAACATATACTTTACTATAACTCATTTAATTCATCTGATTGACAAACATAAATAATCTTATAACTCTATTCTGGAAGAAATGTCATGTGATATATTTTAAAGCAGTAGGTTAGCATGATTGTAAAATCTGGTTACCAATATGTGTTTGCTGTGCATTATTTTGTATAAAGCAGACAGATTTATTCTAGGGACAGCAAGTAGGATAGTGCTCTACAAAGACACAACTCAGTGAGATCAGATATATATATATATATATGTGTGTGTGTGTGTGTGTGTGTGTGTGTGTGTGTGTGTGTGTGTGTGTGTGTGTGTGTGTGTGTGTGTGTATGTATGTGTGTGTGTGTGTGAGTGTGATGGCTTTTTCTGAGAATCTGCATAACTATCCAATATGATTTATAATAATTTCTATGAATACAATATTTTACTCTATTGACAAAATGAATGTTTGCCACAAGTTTTAATAAGTTTCCCGCCAAAATGTTAAGGGAGACAATCTGGGATGTGGGCTGTCTCATGCACAGTGTCCATGAGTTTCCTCAGAAGCTTTACTCACAGAATTTTCACAGAGAAACTGAAAGCAGTTAGTATAAACATTGACAAGGTTATCATACTGACACACCACAGATTCAGGAAAAATACTCTATTCATAAAATGTGTCAGTTATGATGAGTTTAGATGATGTAGTTTCTTGTAGCAAGTAAATATCTTATTTTAGAAGGCATAGAAAATGAAACATTTATTTAAATGTTTTTGAAAATCTACTTAACAGTAGCATAATAATCTGTGTTAAAAACTTGTGTCCCAAGCATATACTTTACTATAACTCATTTAATTCATCTGATTGACAAGCATAAATAATCTTATAACTCTATTCTGGAAGAAATGTCATGTGATATATTTTAAAGCAGTAGGTTAGCATGATTGTAAAATCTGGTTACTAATATGTGTTTGCTGTGCATTATTTTGTATAAAGCAGACAGATTTATTCTAGGGACAGCAAGTAGGATAGTGCTCTACAAAGACACAACTCAGTGAGATCAGATATATATATATATATATATGTGTATGTGTGTGTGTGTGTGTGTGTGTGTGTGTGTGTGTGTGTGTGTGTGTGTGTATGTATGTATATATGTGTATGTGTATATGTATTTGTGTGTGTGTGTGAGTGTGATGGCCTTTTTTCTGAGAATCTGCATAACTATCCAATATGATTTATAATAATTTCTATGAATACATTATTTTACTCTATTGACAAAATGAATGTTTGCCACAAGTTTTAATAAGTTTCCCGCCAAAATGTTAAGGGAGACAATCTGGGATGTGGGCTGTCTCATGCACAGTGTCCATGAGTTTCCTCAGAAGCTTCACTCACAGAATTTTCACAGAGAAACTGAAAGCAGTTAGTATAAACATTGACAAGGTTATCACACTGACACACCACAGATTCAGGAAAAATACTCTATTCATAAAATGTGTCAGTTATGATGAGTTTAGATGATGTAGTTTCTTGTAGCAAGTAAATATCTTATTTTAGAAGGCATAGAAAATGAAACATTTATTTAAATGTTTTTGAAAATCTACTTAACAGTAGCATAATAATCTGTGTTAAAAACTTGTGTCCCAAACATATACTTTACTATAACTCATTTAATTCATCTGATTGACAAGCATAAATAATCTTATAACTCTATTCTGGAAGAAATGTCATGTGATATATTTTAAAGCAGTAGGTTAGCATGATTGTAAAATCTGGTTACTAATATGTGTTTGCTGTGCATTATTTTGTATAAAGCAGACAAATTTATTCTAGGGACAGCAAGTAGGATAGTGCTCTACAAAGACACAACTCAGTGAGATCAGATATATATATATATATATATATATGTGTGTATGTGTGTGTGTGTGTGTGTGTGTGTGTGTGTGTGTGTGTGTGTGTGTGTATGTATGTATATATGTGTATGTGTATATGTGTGTGTGTGTGTGTGTGTGTGTGTGTGTGTGTGTGTGTGTGTGTGTGTGTGGGTATGTGTGTGTGTGTATATGTGTGTGTGTATATGTATGTGTGTGTGTCTGTGTTTATGTGTGTGATGGCTTTTTTTTAGGTAATAACGCAGGTGTTTCTGAGAATCTGCATAACTATGCAATATGATTTATAATAATTTTTATGAATACAATATTTTACTCTATTGACAATAATGAGTTTAAGTAAATGCTCATATACAAACAATTCAAGATTTTTTGGAAGCTGTTGATAGAATTCACATGACAGAAAATAGATGCATCTTAATGCATGTAATGTCTGAATCATATTAGCCAAAGTTTTTGATTTAAATGAATGTTAGAACATAATTTTCTCTCCTCTTGATTTCTAACATTAAGATTATTTGAATGCTATTAGAATACAAGTGTTATATATTACATAGATCTATATAATAGTATGAACAGTTTTTTAAAAAAAAAAAAGTTTATTTTAGTTTATATGATGCTGTTTTACCAAATGTGTAGTTTTGTCTTGATAGATAATTGAATTGAAAACTGTCAACCTCAGTTAAATATAACTAGTATTAAATTGATAAGGTGGTAGCTGAGGTACTGCTGCTTAGGGTAGGGGGTTAACTTGAGTAGTAAATACTGCTCTAAGTTGGAGTTTTCAACTCCAGGCGGGATGCAAGGTTTAATCCTTACATTATTTTCACTTGTGCATTGTTATATGTACATAGTTTTGACATCCACAATATATTTTGTACACTCATTGTCACTACAAACAAAATTGAATCCTATACAAAATCCCATAAGAGATTTAATAAATACAGCTATATTTAAAGGTACACCTAAAAGAGGAGATGTAACATTATTTATCTTGTTATTTGTTATTTCGATCATAAGATTCTTGAGTTTTAAAAATGCCAAATGACATCTTTAAAAGGAATTTCTTTAAACATTAATGGATTGAATAATCCGTGTAAAAGGGCAAGCCTAATAAGATACATTAATCTACACAAGGCCAATCTAGTCTTCCTGCAAGAAACCCATCTCTTGAAAAGATATTGATAAACTAGCCACTAATAAGTATACAGTATTGGTTAGTTCAGAGCACACTCAGAAAAAAAGAGGCGTGACTATTTTATGGAATAAAAGTATGCCCATTCCTAAAACCATTAAGTCTTATCAGGATGACAAAGGAATGTTTTGTATGGTTACAATACAAATTAATGGGAAGACTTACACTTTAATTAATGTATATTGGATACCTGGAATTGGTATTAATACAGTGAAACATCATATTGATAAGATCATATCATTCTCTGTAGGGGATATTATTTTAGCTGGTGATTTTAATTGTATACTACATGAAAGTGATACTACCACTATAAAGAAAAGAAGAATTACATCTAATGCAAAACATTTAAATGATTTTGCTAATTCTTATCATTTGAATGATATTAATAATCAGACAGAGTCAAAATCATTACCATACACCTTTTTTTCTAACAGATACAAAACTTATACAAAAATAGATAGGGTCTTTATTTCTAACCAGATGGTAACAGATTTAATTAATTCCAAAATCATTTCATGTCCTATATCTGATCATAACTCAATTGTTTTTGAATTCATGATACAAAATACTCATAATGTTCAGATCAAAAGGATACCAGCATACTTAACTCAGCTAAAAGACTATAAAGAATATATACTTTCAGAAGTACAACATTTTCTAGACATAAATAATACTCCTGAAGTCTCCATTGTCTATGTTTGGGATGCCTTAAAATCATATCTATATGGACAAAGTATCAGATGGTATAATAACAAAAGGAAATCTTGGGATAAGGAATTGTTAGATATTCAAAGTAAACTAGACTCTTATAAACATAATAATAAAGAAAATATTATGGACAAGAAAGTTATTGAAGAAATAAACAAACTAAATGAGAAATACAAAGAAATTTTAACTTATAAAGTTAAAATAACTTTAGAGAAATACAAGTTTTTGTCTTATTCAATAAGCCCCAAATACTTACATAGACTTAAAAATATAACAAAAGATTGAATAAACAAAACCATATCAAAGAAATCTTTTCTCTTAGGAAAAGAAGAATGTTTCTAGTATACCAGAAATACTGGATGAATTTAGAAATCACTTTCACAAGATTAACCATAACAACATTAACATGGAACCTAAAGATAAAATAAAGGAGTTTATAACCACAAACATGAATAAAAAGCTTAATAAACAACAGATTAAACTATTGGACAAGAGTATTTCATATACAGAAGTTATTACACAAATAAATAAGCTTAAATCAAACAAAGCACCGGGTAATGATGGTATTATACCAGAGATATATAAAATCCTTTCTAAAACTACATATTCATTAATACATAAGGTTTTTATTCTGGCCCAAACTGAGTTAATAACCCCCCATCTTGGCAATATACATTTATTTCACCAATTTTAAAACCTAATAAAGATCCAACTAGATGTTCTTCGTATCGACCCATCTCATTACTTAATGTTGATTATAAAATGTTTATGAGTATTTTTGCTGATAGATTGAAGACAATTATCCCGGCATTATAGACATAGATCAGACGGGCTTCATTGTAAATAGAAATACTTTTGATAATATAAGAAGAACTTTAACATTAATTGATTTTGCAAATAGGAAAAAGAAAGATTTAACACTTATTAGTCTTGATATAGGTTGAGCATTTGATTCAGTAAGTTGGGACTATCTGTTTACCTTACTGAAATGCACAAATTTCTCTGATGCATTTGTAAATTTAATTGAGCATTTATACAAAGGAACGCTGGCTTATATTAAGGTAGGAACATATGTTTCACAAAAATACCCATTCTTAAAGGTACAAAGCAAGGATGTCCACTTTCTCCACTATTATTCACTTTAGTAATGGAGCCTTGGGCTAATTTGATTAGAAACAGTACTGACATAGAGGGTTTTGAAATAGAAGAAAATACAACATCAAAAATTCAACTTTTGCAGATGATGTTCTAATTACATCAGCAGGATCTAATTCTTCTATGCAGTCTTTATTTGATAAAATGATGAATTTTAAAAGTATTTCTGGTTTAATATTCAATGAAGAAAAACTAAAATACTACCTATATATACACTAAAAATACTCTCATTAGTGATTTTACTAAATATGTACCCAACTCAGGTCAGATAACTTATTTAGGTATAATACTATCTAAAGATATTAAATCTATTATATATAATAACTATAATACCTGTTTTCTTAATATACAAAATCTTTTTAATACCTGGAATAATATGTTTTTACTATGGAGGAGAGACTTACAATTATTAAAATGATAATATTCCCCAAGATTTTATACTTAATACAATCAATAATACTTTCACCTACAAAAATAACTATCAAGAAACTGAATACACTAATGTTAAATTTCTTATGGGCACCTAATAGACCTAGGATTGCATTAAAGAAACATACTAATAGCTGGTCTCAAGGGGGTATTTCTTTTCCAGACTTTAATTTATATATTATCTCTTCTATTATAAAAGTTATTACTTTATTAATAGATTGGTCATATGTCGCAAAATGGAAAGATTATTGGGAGCTAATTAGTATGCACTTCATGAAAATCTCCTTAACACATAAAAATATGATTATAAATAACTCCATGTTGTGGTTGCTAAAGGAATTTTGTACTTCACCTATTACACCTAAACATATGGTCTGTTACCCATTAAATATTATTATTAGTTATCGTAACTTTATATTCATGCACCCTAAGTATAGGGAATGGAATTTTATTGTATTCCTATAATTTATACTCAGGGTATGCTTATGTCATCTACTTCTGAAGGAGCTCATTTAGCTATAGATAATAATCTAAAGTACTGGTATCAGCTGATATCTGATAATAAAGTTAAAAATCTAGATTTCTTAAAACAAGAATTTGATCTAAGAGAAACTTGCTGGTTAGAGGTTCAGATCTTTAGACAACATCTCATTGATAGAATAGATCTAATGTCTATAACAGTTAAAGAATCTATTCCAAAACTGATTGATTACTTGATAATAAATTTACAGCATAAAGTTTCTGATAAAGGTAAACTTTCATATATACATAAAATTATCAGACAAGAAACTTTTTACAATGTAGATTCATACTGGAATTATTTCACCTCTATTAATGGGGACCCACCAACTCAACAAGATAAACAATATATATTGGAATCTGCTTATAGAACTACATCTTCCATTGTCTGGAGACTTTATACATGGAAATTTTTACATAGATCTTTTATACACCTTTGATGATGAATAAAATTAATAATAAAGATAATCTATGTAAGAGATGTAATGTAGAAATTAATGCTGACTGGGCTCATATGTTTTATGACTGTATGAAGTTGAAAGAATACTGGAAGTAAATTAATGAATTTTTGCAGGCTCTTTTTACAGATAATTTCATTATTTCTAAGTCTCTTATATTATTCAACACACCGGTACCTCAATGTGTTAAAAGATTAAGCTTCCCTTGTTATGGTCTATCCTAGCAGTGGCTAGGAAAATAATAACTAGAAATTGGATTTCAGATACACCTCCTTCGTTCAATGAATTTAAAAATGTTATGAATATAATGTGTCATATGGAAATAAGCACAATTAGAATGAGAACAACTAGAAAAACATCACATTTTATTGTATGGGATAATTTACAAAATTTGTTAAAAAAATTCTAATTTCAATAGCACAGTATTTTAGTTTAATTAATTGATCTGATTGTAGTGGATGTCTTTGTAAATACTTTAGTTGTTTTGTTGAATATTATAATAATACCTATTTTTAATTATTTGTATAAAATTGTTATGATATTTCTCTTATATGTTAAAACAATAAACTTGTTTTGAAAAAAAAAATTATGAGTAGTAATATTGACAAGAGCAGGATTAATTTAATTTGTGAATTGATGGAGATGGTTCTCTTGAACAACTTCATTAAATTTGAAGGGGAGATGTTTCAGCAATGCTCAGGTGTTGCAATGGGCGCTAGGTGCGCCCCTATTTTTGCGAACATGGTTCTTTTGGCATGGGAAAGAACATTTGTTTTTCCAACCAGATTTATGGAGAACATCATTCTATATAATAGGTTTCTGGATGATATACTTATTATATGGAAAGGGGACGAGGTTGGGGCAGTTGAGTTTGTTGAATATTTGAATAGTACCACTAGCTTTTTGAAATTTACTTTTGAGTGGAATAATGATAGTATTAACTTTTTAGATATTGCAATTTTTAAGAGTGATTAAGGCTTATCTAGTACTATATACAGAAAAGAAAGTTATTCAAATTCATTATTGCACTTCAATAGCTGTCACCCATACCACCAGAGGAAGGGTGTGGCTAAGGGGCAGATGGTGTGGATTTCTAGGCTAGTGAGTGATGAATGTTTGTTTAGACAGGAAATGTTCAAATTGATCGGTATGCTTATGGATAGGGGGTACCCGCTTAAGTTGTTATTGAATTTAAAAAGAGAGGTTTGTAGAAAGAGAATCTCTTTATATTCACTAATTTTGAAAATCTCAGGTGGGGTGGACGATAGGGTGAATAGTCAGGAAGTACCTAATGCACTAACTTCTTTGGGAGCATGTTTTATTTTAAAATTCAATGAAAGAGCCACAGAAGTTACAATGGTTTTACGTAAGATGTGGGAATACTGTTTAAGTAGCACTACGAAGGAGATAGTAGGAATGAGTCCTAGGATAGTCTTTAGTAAGGGTGACAACTTGAAAGGTATCTTGGAAAGGGAGGTAAGGAATAGAACATCTAAGATGTCTAAATGTGGTTGTTGTAGATGTTGCAGGTATATAGCAGAGGGAACATATATGTGTGTAAAAGGGTGGGGGCATACTTTACCTTGCCCGGGTGTTTGTAATTGTAACACCAAGAATTTGGTATATGTGGCCTCATGCATAACCTGCGAAGCATTCTATATAGGTATGACTACCCGTAAATTACGTGAAAGGATTATTGAACATGTTAGAGCAATTAAGAACAAGGACTCACATAATGCATCATATCTTCATAGTGCTAGCTGTAAGGGGTTTAAAAAGTTTGTATTTTTCATTATTGATAGGGTGTTTTCAGAGCAGGGAGGTGATGTTAGCAACAGAGTAGCCTTGTTAGAAACAATTTGGCAGTTGAGATTAAATGCCACGAGGCAACCGGGTATTAATGACTATATTTCTTTAAAACCAGTTTTGAAATATAGGGCCAGTATTATATAATTAGTTAATGCTGTTCAATGTCTAAGTAATAAGGATGTATATTATGGTTTAAAATGTATCGTATTATTTGTGAATTTTATATGTAAATTTTAAAATGTTATTTTAAATTATTTAAAAATGAGAAATGTTTATTGTTGAAATGAATTGGTGAATTTTTGGTTTTAAATAATGGGGGGATAATTATTATTGTTTAATTGAATGAGCATGTGATGTCATTAGGTTTAATGTATAAAAGGTTTGTGCTTTCTTTGTAACACTGACTCTGAAGAAGCCAATTATTTGGTGAAAGCGCTCAGTCGGTGTGTATTAAAGGATATACTTCCAAGGCTTGGTGTGGTTGCTGGTCTCTCGAAGCAGTTGTCGTGATTTCTCTATTTCCAGTTCTTTACCCTATTTTGGGAGTTGTTGCTGATTGGTGTATTACATAATATGATCCTGCGGAAACAGCTGCAGTGGGAACAGCATGGGGCAGGGCCTCACAGCTCTCCACCATTGCCAAGGCCAGCACAGGCACTGAGGGGCTCAGAGAAAAAACATCCTGAGCCTGCCCCTGTAGGCAGAAGGAGGCATGCACAGTATGCCCATGCCTTGGCAAGGAGACAACGCATAGCACACACACTGACATTGTAGGGACCTAGGGACTGATAACTCTCTCCAACTCGCACAGACAGTAAAAGGGATGCCAAACATGACAGTGCCTGAGACTTACCATGTACAGAGAGTGTACTATGTGCATCCAGCATAGTCAGCCCTCCACCACAGTCCTCAGTACTGGCCCATCAACAAGGTAAGTCACTCTTCCTATCAATTACTGAATGGAGTAGTATGTTCTCATACTTGTATGTATGATATGGATGCAAGCATGCGAGGGAAGTGCGTGGTTGAATGGGACAGCAGCAGACAGCTATATGGGACAACAGGAAATTCATAACAAATACTGTTGCCAGCATACTAGGCAGCACTACACAAGATGACATATCCCACTGTAGTACCTGTGATGGCCCAAAGAACTGTGGGTGTCAGTAGATCACACACATGGATGTCAATGAGGGTCACATGTCCACTACCAGCCTCACCCAGCAGGACAGGTGTAGATGACCATGAAGAGAGGCTGGGCTAAGGCCTGAAAATGATGGCAATGGTGAACAGCTCCCCAACAGACCTACACAGATATATTACAACAGGTCTGCCAGTTGCATTCCAGTTCGGAAGTGTAAGAAGTCTGAAACTGAAATATATGCTATTAAGATCTAACATGTGTACTCTACTTATATGCCTCCTGTCTGCATGATAGGTCACAATACAATATGAAATGGATGCCAACAGAGTAACTGAAATGCCAGTACTGTCATTTCAAATGTTAACGTCTGCAGGTGTGCAGCCCTCCCCCCACAATCCCATCTAGAAATGCAGTAACAGATGGCCTGCAGCACTCTCAAATGGCCTACAGTCCTCTGGCAAAGGACCATGCCTCACCCATAGTGCTAATGTATGGAATGTTAGTGGGTCCCAACAAACAACCTAACAGTAAACAGAAAAGAAATGCAAGGCCATGTTGACAAATGCCAGTAGCATGCCTCCCCATGTCCTACTGCAAGGGCTGTGGATCAGGCCATAAATATTACTTGGATAAATGCCCAACTATAGGGATACCTCTGAGATATTGCTTACATAATGTTAGGTGGAGGAAAGAATAACAGGGGGGGGGTGTAGAAGCATGGATGTCATGGAGTGTGTGAAGTCTGAAACTCTAATGCCCACCTAAACCACTTCCAACTGCAAACCCATGAATGAATAGTCACAAAACCACTTGTAAACCACAGTGTGAAGGTAAATTGACCAGATATATGAGTCCTGCCTCTGGATAACTTGGGTGTATCTGTACAGCTGAGAGGTATGGCTCCAACAGGATATGGCCATTCCTTGAAGTTGAGAAAGACACAAGGAGGGTAACCCCAGCCAGCACACTAACCAGATGCTGCACAATTTACACAGAACCAGCACTCTATTGTCTGCATCTACCCCTCCACAATGGCAGGTGTGTGCCAGAATGTGTAGACTATATGCCTCAGAATATTGGTCTCAGCAGCATTCATCTCATATTTCCCAGTACCTAACTGTGAGCAAAGAATGATAACTGTCAGTAGTCGACGACATGACACATCACAGTGTAAAACAGTACATATGTCAGAATATCTATGCTACAAACAAACGTCACACAAGCAGCACAGATAACAATAGTTACAGAATCCCCTGTATGTTAAGCCCATTGTGTCTCCATATTGGCAACCTATCTACAGATATCCTGCAGAAACAGTTTGCTAAGTGCAGCTGTAGCACACAAAACCCTGAACTGGAGAATAACCCTCCCTGGAATGGATGCCCACACTCAATATAGAAGGTCATACTGAGCATGCTCCTACACTTAGAGAAATGAAGCTCTTGTCTCACAACACAGTGGACTACAGTTAATGGTTATTCGCAGCTGCCTGTGTACATACACCAAATTGTACACCATTGACACACACACAATGGATAGGAATACACACACACATCTAAGCCAAACACATTATATTATGTCAAATATATACACACAGAGATGTGGGGAAAAGAAAGACAGACAGTGACAGAGAGAACACCATTGAGAGGTCTCTCCCACCCACTACACATTCCATTGGCCTAACCCACAAAATGTGCTGATGTCATTCACTGTAGAAATACATTTGGTTAGCCCTCAACCGTATAGTATCAGTGGTGCTTCTGATAACTATGTAACATTACAGTACAAATAGGTATCCATGTAGCAGTAGTGATCGCAGTCCTGTCAAAAGTAAAGTTTTGTGTGTGTGTGTGTGTGTGTGTGTGTGTGTGTGTGTGTGTGTGTGTGTGTGTGTGTGTGTGTGTGTGTGTGTGTGTGTGTTTCTAGATGAATGTGGTTGAGGCCATTCACACTCACTAAATCTCCCATACCCCTCCTTTGGCACAGCTGCTGATGTCACTCACCTTCAAAGATACCTTTGAAGAGCTCTCTAACATATAAGCTCCGTGGTGCTTGCAATAACTGCATAATACTATAGTGTAGCAAATTAGGTAGGTAGGGGTTCTGATCTTGGCAACTGTATAAATGTGAGTGCTTGTTTGAGAGAGTGTGTGTAACCTTGTAGAAACCTGATAGTGTGGTCATTCACACTTAAAACAATTCTCTTACCCCTCCTTTACCACTGCTGCTGATGTCACTCACCTTCAAAGATACCTTGGCACAGCCCTCCAACATGTAAGCTCCATGGCATGTATGATAAATGTGGAACAATGTAGTAGCAGTAACTACATAGGTATTAATTTAAATCACATCCCTGGCACATGTTTGTGTCTGTACATATGGATGTCCATAACTCAAAAATGGCCCCATTTACATCTCAGTGCTTGACTTTAGCAGTCCTGCAGATATCATCTACCTTAGAAGTACCTTTTGCGAGTCCTAAAGCATGTAAGGTCAGTGGTGCATGTGGTAAATGCATAACATAATGGTCCCAAAAGATTGTTACATAGAGGTTTGAACCTCACCCCTGGCAAATGTAAATGTGTGTGTAAGGTAAATTACTTTTTGGAATCTCTCACCCACTACATCACCCAATGCCAGCATTTACAAGGGCTGGTGATGTTCCTCACCTTAAAAGTACCTTGGGACAGCATGCAGCAAATAAGCTCAGTTGGCATGCGATAAATGTGGTACACTGTAGTAGCAATACATAACTAGGTAGGGGTTTGACTCACAGTACTGGCAAGTGTGTGTGTGTCATCAGTATCCTGTGTGGGGGTTGGTGTGATTGTGTAATAACAGGGTCCATTGGGGGCGGGTTTTGCTAAATTATTATGTTGAGGACCTAGTATATGTCACAATGTCCACATTACAAGGCCAACAGATGTCACACACCAGAGAGGTTAGTGTAGACAATCCACAGCCCTAAATGTGGCAGTATGGATTAGTAAGCAATATAGGAAACCCTTCTATTACTCACTGACCACTCTCCTCCCACGTATCATACACACACACACTTGGCTAGACAGTAACCACTATATTGGTAGTTCCCCCTGCATATTGCCTCAAAGATACTACCCATGGTGTGATAGTAGTGGACTACATGCCTGTTGAGCACAAAAGTGCCACTGACATCAGAAAGTACTTTGATGTGTTACATCTCCTGACTGAGTGTGTGTTATCCAACAAAAAAAAAAGGGCATGGCACCCTGTTCCATCCCCTCAGTAGCCCAATAAATGTGTACAGTGGCCCTTTTGCCATGTTCCCCACTGGACACGTGCAACAACTGTAGAGTCTGCAAACATACCCCCCAAAGGGAATACCATGCCTTATACACATGCCCTGTATGGACAGATGACACTGACTCCATTGAATACCCATATCATACTGTCAATGTAGGTACAATCATGACCTCAGTTACATAGCCAGGTCTCACCAAATTAGGTCAGGAATGCTAGATCAAGAGATACCAATATGTCAATACAACATGCCCCAGAGACCTCAAGCACCATTCCACATGTCAAAGAACACAACCCAGACACTGTCCATGTTATGGAATATAGATCACTTACATGGGAAGCAGTGCACATCACAGGCCAACCACATTAGAAACCTGGATGTGTGGATGGGGAATACAATACCCACCCCTGGGGACCACTCATTGTCATGTGGCCTGATGCCATGGTATTCCCTTGGGATAGCCTTGTAGAGCCTTCAGGCCTGTTCATCTACTACACACCTATGAAACAATGAACCTGTGGATCTTAGTACTGGCAAATGTGTGCATGCGTGTGTGTGTGTGTGTGTGTGTGTGTGTGTGTGTGTGTGTGTGTGTGTGTGTGTGTGTGTGCGTGTGTTTGTGTGTGAATAGTAATCCCAGTGTGTTTGGTTGATGAATATTCCCTGTGGCTGTGGTTATTAGCAATCAGAGGTGTGTCTAAACCAGGACATGTACCATTCTCCATTCTACAACAGACGTTGTACATCAACATGTACCTATGTCCAACCCTCAGCCCTATAATCCGAGGCAAATGCAATCACTGTGTTACAGACCGAAAATTACCATGCACATACTGTACCCTGCCTATGACATGGTGGATGTGTCACCACACTGCCATACCCTGTGGCCTTGCTGCAGGGCCACATCCTGGTGACATATCACCACACTGCCATACCCTGTGGCCTTGCTGCAGGGCCACATCCTGGTGACATACAGACCCCTAGAATGAACATGGGATACATCATGTGGGCACACATTCACTCAGCAGTTAACTTGTGGGGGGAGAGAGGGGTAAAGCTGGCACTGAATGTGTTGCCAAGACTGTGGCCAATATCTGTTGTCTCAGGATATGTATTAGCTTTGTGCAGTAACTCGCAGCACTTGTGTTTAATGCTGTGGAGGTTGTTGATGTAACTATCATGGCTGTTGTGACTGTCATCAGTGTCTGCTGCATCAATGCTGCCATAGATGCCTGTCATGGACTCCATGAGGGATCCAAAGTTGTGTTTGAGGCTAATAAGGGAGTTCAACAGTCGTGTGACACCACCTTTCCCTGCAACAGTGTCCTCCTTCTGATGTACACTTCAGTAATGGCAGAGGACCATCTCATTGTCTCTCAGTGTTTGGAGGACAGTGTCTGGGTTCTGTTGGCTCTGGCTAGTGCCATGCATTCATGTACCTGTTTGTACAGTGTCTATGTGTATGATTCCACAGTCATGCAGCTACATCCCATTGCCATGGGTGCAGTGAAGACATCCATCCCTGTTTTCATGGCTGCAAATTCAGCTTTGGAGAGTTTTTGCAGGTGGATATCTTTGTGGGGAGAGTGGCTGACATGTTGAGCTCCATGTTGATTACAGCCTGTGTGAATCTCAACATGCAGGTATTGACATCTGGGGATGAGCAATGGTGCCATATTTAAGTGATCAACACAGGTCATGGTTGTTGCATCCTCTACCATGGGTCAGTATGAGCTGGTATAGGGCAATGGAAATGAATCCCAGAAGTGTTGGGCCACCGCACTGGCGATTGGCTACATTCCCCAGGCAATGGAGGGGTAGTTGAAGACTAATACTATATCAATGTGTTGCATTGGACCATCAGAGATGGCAGGGTGTTGAGGAATGTGCATTGACTGTCTAAGGACATAGATATGGAACCATAGTAGGCTATGGTCTGGATAGCATCATTACTCCAAAGCAGTTGTAATGGAAGTATCTCCAGTGCATTATGATGGGATTCTAGTCTGGAGGTTTTCCTATCCATAATGACTATGGAGACACCATCACCTGTGGAGGTGTGGTGTGGTCCATGTTTGAGGGCTGACAGCTGTGGAATGCATCGTAGCCTGATACTGCAGGTCTGCTGTCTGCTGCTGTAAACCACCTCTCCATCACAGCAGACATGTGTCCTCCACTCCAACGACTGCTATGAGTGACTGCATCTTGACAGTTAGATATCCACTGTTGAGCAGTATGACCCTCAGATTGCATACATGTGTAGCTGTTATGGTGGTAATAACATTAGGAACACTGTCTAATAAGGCACCATAGGGGTGGCAAGACACTTAGCCAGTACATGGCAATCTAGTGATGACAGATGTAGGACATCCATGGCAAGTCATTGGGTTCTGTCAATTATGTCATCCCAAGCGGAGAGGTTCTAGATCCCTTGAGAATGACACATAACACCTAAGCCAATGTTGCAGTCAATCATCTGTTGATAATATCGCAGCATCATTTTGGGTGACAGCGGTCAACTTCTCAGGGCTACTGTCACACTATCCTAGACCACATAATCTGAGAGTTCAACCATGTCTCCTGTCATGTAGTCTGGGGAGGTGTGTCCCAAGTCATTCACACCCTCATGGATACTGAGTGATACACGTAGTTGTTGTGAAGTGACATGACTGGCTGTGCCATGTGTTAGATGCTGGCATGTGATAAATATTTGGCTGTTACCTGCTCCATATTCAACTTACTGAGTGGGATGTGTGTGCCTCAGTATTGAGTTACCCATGATCACTGTATTGTGCAAATTGGTTAGCCTTAGGAGCTTAGGATGGGGACACACTGTGTAGATAAAATATGTGTCCCTTGGCATGTGCCATGTCACAGTGTCTGAGTGGATGTCTGCCTTGCTGGTCTGTGCTGTTTGGGTAAATGTCCATTGAGTGCCTCTGGGAAGGTGGGTGTGTGGCTTTTTCACTGTATGTCATGGCTGTCAAAATGGTTGTCATGGTGAGCTACATTTTCCACATGGTGTGGTGCAGGTGTTGATCTTCTCGTCTTGACCTGCTAGTCCAGTCTTTGCTGGAAAGTGCATATGTCTACATTGGCTGATATATGGGTAACCCTCACAGGTCTGAGTGTTTGGAGTTTAGAGGGGAGGGTTGTCTGTGTACATGAGGCAGTTGCAACAGTACCCCAGAATGGACAAGTGCACCAGGTTAATGGGTGAAAGCACAGATAACAGCCAGGAGGAGTAGACATAGCTAGTAAGTACTGGGGCTACATTTGTGATGAAAAGTAATGCTGACAGTTGCCAGGTGTGCCACACTTCTTGATACAATAACTTGGTGAAGTATCAAGCCATAATGCTAGTTGAAGTGCAAGACAGAAAGAACTAGCATGATGTACTGGTGGAAAAGAAGGCAGACTGTCTGCTACATGTAATACTTTATCACAGCTGAGCAGTTATCAGCAGCTTTGGCCATGTGAAATTTCTGTAAGCTCTGTAGTGTGTGCAGTAACTGTGTAACACTATAGTAGAAATACCTAGAGAGGCAGGAGTTATAATCCCAGTAGTGGCAAGTGTGTGTGTATGTATGTGTGTGAATCATGTACTGTCTGGCTCATACCATTTTTGAACTGTATACTAACCTTTACACTTCCCTTCACTCCAATTTATTAGACTTGCTGATGTCATCTACCTTAGAGGTACCTTTGGAAGAGATGAAAATGTATAAGCTCTGTGGCGTGTCTGATAACTGTGTAGCACTATAGTAGGAATACCTAGATAGGCATGAGTTCTACTCCTAATGCTGGCAACTGTTTGTATATGTGAGAGACGATCATATCATGTGTGGTTTATATCATTTGATGTGTAAACCATACATGGCTGGTGACCATCTCCCACTGCCATTACTTTATATAGTGTGCTAACAGCATCTGTCTCACATGCAGCAGGTTAAACCACTGTACAGTCTTCTGTACAGATGTGTCTGGAGTATCCATATATTTGAAACCTAGACGTGGCTGGAAGTGGTCTGTGTGCCCTAACAATGCCCATGCATGTGATATTATAGCCAAATATGCCACAGTGAGTGTACTGACACACATGGCAGCATGAGGTGTCATACCTGACTGAAACATCATGCTGATAGGACGTCTGCTGCCTTCACAGGTGACCAGCCCTGTAGGTGCAATACATGAGTCCAGATTCTTTGTTTTACAAGTGACCTGTTATGGGTCACATTAAAGGCTGGAAGAGGTGTGGACTGTCATATTGTGGTCCTAATTAGTATGTAACAGGAACACCTTGCATCTTAAGAGGGGTATATACATAATTTGTATCCACTGTATACCAGTAATGTGTCACACATGACCTTACCTTATGCCATTTCTCCTGCATAATTTGCTGGCCTCTGTCCAGATGTCTTGGCACTGACAAGTTGTGAGGTATGCTACAGGAATGTTGAGTTCACATTAAATAGGCCCCAGTGGTGACCACTGTGATGCAATGCAGTTAATCCCAGCACAAGTGAACATGCACAACAAGCAATATAGCTATTACATAAAGCAATATAGCTATTACTCATAGTTGTGTGCATGGTAAATTGCATGCGCTTACATGCCTAGGGTATTGCCAGGCAACAACAGAACAATTTCATACTCACCAGCTTCAGGCTGCTGTCCCATATGCAGACCAGAGTGTCCTAGGTAGTTATGAGAGGGTGTTATTGACAGCAGACAAACATGTGGCCTTGGTACAGGATGGATGCAGCATGTCTGCACATCTAAAGTACTAACCAGAATAATACACAATGTCCTGTCCTTACCATAGATGTGAACCTCTGTGCATTAGAAAACCCCATCCACAACTGTAATCGGACCTGACACATGCATGTAGATACAATACAGATACATGTATGTCTGATACATTAGTGTACTAATCCCCACTGGGCCCTTACCTGCACAATCCTCATTGTGTGTGTGTGTGTGTGTGTGTGTGTGTGTGTGTGTGTGTGTGTGTGTGTGTGTGTGTGTGTGTGGGTGTGTGTGCAACACACCTCCACAATGCTTCCCTCAGTGTCATGGCCTGTGTGTTCGGCATGTGGGAGAAGTGTGGTGAGGAGATCCTCTGTGGGTGTCACTGGAAGCTGGATAGCTGGGCCCCCACCTGTGTCTAACTGGCCCTTTGCTACAGCAGCAGCCCATTGATGGGCATGGCATTTGAGGTTGGTGGCCTGATGCTGCACATGCACGTAAGCTCTGCTGTGCAGTTCAGCATTATTTACCCTGTGGACCACACTATTCCACAGGTCAGTCCTCTTCTGCACATCTTCTGCTCTCCGTTCACATGACAGAGCATAATGTCCAATCACATACTGGGTGATGATGTCTGTTCTCCTAACAGAGAATGCTGGTAGGTGAACACTGTGCATGTTACCTGGAAGACATGAACAGGAAAAGGTCACAGGACCTCATACGGTTGTCAAAATGCACATCAACAGTGGATATTACTTACAAAAAATCCAGACTACCCAGGAAACCTCCAAGTGATCATGGCTATAGCAGCTTGCATTACACGCCTGTCCCAGAACTATCTTATTTACCCCAGTGTTGGACACTTGATTGTATAATCCTCTATTTTCCATTCATTGATTTGTAGAGGGTAGACAGTGGTCATCTTCCATGTGGATGGTGTGTGTGTATGGTGGCAGGTCTGTGTTTGACAGTGGTGTGTGATGGAGCTCTGAGCACATGCCTGAGTTCATGTAGGAGGCAGACACTGTTGTTAGTATGCCCCATGGAGATATGCTGTTGTTGCCATCAGTATGCAATATGTACATGCTCACCATTGCTGTGGGGGAGGAGGGAGTGTGCTTGATTTGCATATCTCCATGTACGACTGGGGTGGACAAGGTGGTGATGTTCCCATGTTACCTATGTGATGCAGGTTGTCTATATCCATGGCAAGTGTGCATAAGGTGTTCTTTATCCTCAGTGCAGGGTGAATTGTGTTGTTTCATCTGAGGCTTACAACATATGCGGAGACACGGTTGCAATTATTCTTGGTGGTGTGGGTATGTCTGATTCATAGTCATAGTCAGCTTTGCAGGACATCACCTGTGAAGTTATCTGCTTGCTCAGATATAGATGGACTCACCTCACAGTTGTTGCCTGCACCTATGCGTCCCTGTACACCGAATGTATCAACCTATTATGTGGTCTGTTTATTGCTGCTGTCCCCCAAAGGGGATTGCTCTACCCTGGTGGAGGCTGGATATGCAGTTCAGGTACTGCTATGCCCATATAGCTACAGTGGATATAAAGTCTACACACCCCTGATACACTGTCTGGTATTTGTGCAATAGAACATGACACTACAATAACTCATTTCATAACAATTCCCATTTGTAGTGTGACCTATAGCCTGTACAATTCAATTGAAAACATAACAATCTGGTTTGTGAAAACATATGGAAAAAATACTCAGTACAATAAGCCAGTTGAATGAGTGTGCACATCCTTAACCTTGTGTATGCACCTCTTGAGATGGTTACAGCATTCATCCGTCTTGGTCTGGACTCTAACATTGTGGCACATCTTCACTTGGCAATAGTTGCTCACCTTCCTAGAAACACCTTTGATTGTATTGCAATGGAATTGGACAGGTTAGGGCTCACATTCAAGATGAGAAGCATTTTGAAATGATCTTCTGTGGTCTGATTGTCATACAGCACACAAACCTGGCATTCCAGGAGGGGTGTGTGCACTTGTAATATCCAAAAAACCAGCTGCAAAACGTTGTGAAAATAATGCACTATATAAGCATATCAATATTCATGGCTCTGAACATTCTTTTAAGTTTAGAGTTATTGATTTTAATTGTCCTAGTGCCAGAGGTGGAGATTTGAATAATCCTTTGAGACTAAGGAAATTGAATGGATTTTTTAACTAGCTGCTGATTCACATCCAGGAATTAACAGCAAAGTCAGTTTAAAACCAATTTTAACTAGATTACGTAATATTATTAATTGATTTTTTAAAAGTTTTTTATGTTGTTTGCACTTTTTAAGATTTCTTCTCGCCATGATTCTTGGCTGCTAATCATGTGACTTCTAGAGACTAATATAAGCTTCTAGTATGCAGACTTTTGATTGTATTAGTATTGAAGAAGGGTTCTGCTTACTTTATTTTGCTTTGTGTTTTTTAGGTGTTTTTCACAAGTTTGTGTCACTTGTAATATCCACTATATATAGGTGTTGATATAGCTGGTAGTGGCAGGCATGGACAGAGGCTCATAACACAGGTGGACACTTCTCTGATTAATACCTGGTAATCATACCTACTCCAGTATCCACATCAGTGTCAGGGCAATGCAACCACCAGTAGCTGTACACATATATGTCTGTTCTATGCAGTGGCACTGATATAACACACATGCAACGTGCACAACCTATTTACTTGGCTCCTTGAAACCCATGTGATTAATTCTGTGCCTTCCAGCTGAACATTTGCATACATACATGTGCTCAGGGAATACCTGGTATACATTTCTATTGAATTTAAGTATGGCACACTGTATTCACAGTCTTGCTGCTCAGTCATACTTCTCAACCTGTTACAGCAGTATGTCTGAACAATGGCACACATAAATGGGTGTCAAAGGGGACATCAGTATTGATACTGTATTAATATAGTTGTACCATACATTAGTATGTTGATTGCACAGTAGGGTTTGACATCACTGTGATAACCTGGAAGATCTTCAACAGTCATAAGTAGGCTATTATGTTACAATGCCATTGCTCACAGACCTGCCAATGTTTTGGGTGACATAACACAGGTATATGTGCATGTGACTACAGATATCAGTCACAAATGTGTTTACTGTCCAGCAGAACACTGTACAGTTTAATGTTAAGTCAATATATCACATGCAGTTCAACACACGTCTACAACAGTACTCTACTATGCACATGCCCTCTATAGGAGTGTTAGCTTTACAAGGCAAAGATGTGTCATACTCATAACCACAGGTAACATGGATATGGAAAACATCGCATTAACTGGCCTAAAACTGGCACAGTCACAACTGTTTGACAGACACCCCTGCAGTTGTCATATATGAGCTGTCCTTTCACAGGTGAGTCAGGCTCATGAGCTGTGTTCCCACCTCACAACCTCTCAGAGCATCACATCTGGACAATGCCTAAAATGATGGGGGGATAAATGGGGACAAACTTTAAATATACCTGCTACACACATAGGAAGTTTGTATAATGATACATTTACCATTACAGTGAATATTCTTAAGGATGTGCAGTCTCAAAGTCAAGTGTTTGTCATTACCTGATGACTTCAATCTTCAGCTATTTGCCAGGAAAGTACAGATCTCAGGAGAAGCAGACAAAAATACATGATGGTAAACTGTGGACATTCTGTGAGGATCTGTACAGTTGAGAGGTATGTCTGTGATATCTCCCACTGCAGAGAGGGCCTGATGCTATAGCCATAGCAACTGTTTAGTAAGACATCAGTACATCATGTCTTGTTGGGACATATATTCCTCCAAACCATATTTCCCATTATTGTTGTTGTCTCACAGCAAGAGGTTCTCCCATTCGATTCTTTGCTTGGGTTGGGAGTTCCTACTGTATGGAGTCTGCATGTCCTCCCTGCGGTCGAGTGGGCATTCAAAAGACATGTGTTGAATGGGCGTGCCTTCGTTGAAGGTTGGGTGTCGGGCTGGCAACTCATCACCATAAAAAACAACTGCCAATCATTAGCGGACCAGAGTTCCGCTGTGGCGACCCCTAACCAAGAAAAGCCGAAAGACAAACAACAACAACAGACCAAGTACTAGATTCAATTACTTGCTTACGTCTTTCACTTACCTTTTTTCTTTCTTGTCTTTTCCACTTTGTCTCTTTTGTTATTTCCCTCTCTCTCCCTGTGTACTACAGGGATAGAGTTGGCTTGAATAGGTAGCAGCATGGCTTTTGTAGGTTATGCTAATGACCAGGTGATGGCCTGTGCACCTATTGGGGTTCCCCACTTGCTAACCGCATGCAGAGCAGCTGTGTAGTTCTTCTAATAGCCAATGTCATGGCAACACACTCCTATAAATGAATACTCCAAGTGGGCATTGGCCCTTTCCCTTACTTGTGAGGAAGACATCCTGGAGTTGTGTGGGCTACTATCTCTTACAACAAGGCTTGTGGAGACAAGCCAACTAAATGGTGGGGAAGGTTCATGACTTAGGAGCAGAATGTGAGTATTGCTGTAATATGTTCGAGATACTGCTAGTTTAACAGGGTTTAGAAGACAAAACGGCAACTGCAGTCAGTAAAAAAACACACTTTATTCCTTAAGCACTCCAAACAGCTTTTCGTACGCACTGTGTACGAACTTCATCAGAGGATCAATTAATTAGGTAAACACACCCTTTAAGTAACTTTCTGCTAATCAGCTGATGTTACGCTGATTGTAATGTTAAAATTTTAAGAAATTTAAAATTAACAATTTAAAAACCAGCATCAAACAATGACTTATAGTAAATCAAGTGACATGGTAGCAATATGTCAATAAATCATACAATATTTATATTCATATTATTATATATGAGGTAAAAAATGCATGTCTAATATTATTAAAAATAGAATATAGTAATACTTAATCACAATATATATAAAAAAACTTTTCAATTATATAATTATATATACAATATATGTGTATAATTTATATGTATAATGTATATAATTAATAATTTACCATATATAATATAATAATTTATAACAAAATTACACTACTCCAACCTGCCAAAAAGGCTTTAATACTTTAATATTTAAAGTTGTTTGATAGACCATAACTAAGGTCGTGGATAAAGGAAAAGAAGGGAAAGAGAAGGGGAGGGGGGGAGGGGGGGAAGAGAGGCAAAAGGGGGGAAAAAACTGGGAAAGGGTAGAAAACTGGAAAAGGGGAAAAAAGTTATCTAGTTAAGCTACGTAGCTTTAAAATAGGCATAATGGAACAAATGTCATTTAACCCAGGTAGGCAATACGAAAATAATCTAATTTGCCAAATTAGTTCCAAACGTTCCAATTGTAATTCAATTGGTCCCCCTCTAATGTTTGGTATAAGTTGGTCCAATATCCAGAATTTAAAATTGTGGTCTGGAAATTCACTAATATGCCTGGCAAGAGCATTTTCAGCATTACATTTTTTAATGTTATACACATGCTCGTATATTCTATCTTGAAGTCTCCTAATGGTTTTACCCACATAGAAACAGTGGCATAGCTGGCATATTGCCACATAAATAACCATCTTTGAATTACAGTTATTTTTAAATTTACTTCTTAAGGTAAACCCATTTATTTTAACAGTATGTCCCACGTAAATATATTTACAATAGGGGCAATTACCACATACCGATATGTTTTTAAAACATGTAATTGTATTTGAATTATTATTGATAGTATCCAAAATTTGTTTAAAATTTTTATCATGTCTTACTGTAATTTTGGGTCTATCCCCTAATTTCATTATCAATTCTTTATTTTCCTTCAAAATGTTCCAATTTTTATAAAAGATGTTTTTTAATAATGAAAAATCAGAACAATAAGTAAGTGTCAAACTGTATTCAAAAGGTAGCACGGTCGAATTCAAATAAAAACTAGAAGAATTTGACTGGTCTGGACTTACTACTGAGGGTGTACTAAATTCAACTCTCTGTAAAATAGGTTTATAAAACCCATTATTTCTTTTACCAATTACTTCATCCATGATGTTATCTATGAAGTTACTTGGATATGCTCTATTTAGGAACATATTTCTTAAGTTATTACACTCATCTACAAAATCTTCTAGATTGCTGACCATTCTGGCTGCTCTCACGGCCTGGCTTTTGACCACAGATTTCTTTTGATGGATAGGATGTGCACTTGTAAAATGCAGGAAAGTATTAGAGTATGAAACTTTCCTGTATATTCTAGATTCAAATCTACCTAACATTACATTCTTGGTAAGGAAAATATCCAGGTAGGCTATTTCTTTAACATTAAAATTAAATGTAAATTCGAGAAAATTTGTGGTCGAATTAAAATAGGCAACCAAATCAGCTGCTTGATGGGCCGACCCTTCTAACAGGATAAAAATGTCATCCAAATACCTCGTGTAGAACTTTATATTAGAAGTAATTTCTGTTTGAGCTAGAACATATTCCTTTTCCCAAAAGCTCATGACCAAATTTGCAAAACTCGAACCACAAGGGGAGCCCATGGCTACCCCTTTCTTTTGATGATAGAATTTACCATTAAATGTTATAATATTGTGAGCCAAAACTATTGTTAATAGTTCCTCAATAAGCCAAATCTCAGAGCCTGATGCATTCATATTTTTCAAATTTAATGATATCCATTCTATACCCAAATCTTGTGGGATTGACGTATAAAGATCTTTTACGTCTATAGTTAGTAAATTATAATTTTGATTGAAAGGTAATTTATTAATCTTACCCAGAAATGACCAAGAGTCTTTGCAAATAGTAGATTCCAGTTGAACATATTTATTCAAAAGTTTGTCTACCATTTTGGCACAGGCATAAGTCATGCTGTTTTTTCCACTAACTATTGGTCTAAAAGGTGGGTTTGCCACATTCTTATGAATCTTAGGTATTCCAAAAAGAATGGGTACGACCGGTGATGTTAAAGTTAAATAATTAAGTTGGTCCAAATTTATTCTCCCTTCTATAAATAAGTCATTAATATAGCCCTTTACCCTTTTAATGGCTTGATTGTATTCATTTAAGGAGACTTGTTCATAAGCATTAGTTGACAGCATAGCTTCTATTTTATTGATATAATCACACTGGTCCATAAAAACCAAACCCCCACCTTTGTCCGGTTTCATTATTCGGACTTTAAAATTCTGTAAAGCATTCAACCAATCTAGTTCATCTGGATTCAGGTTACTCTTTCTTTTATGTTTATTATTATAATAGTAGTTCCTGAGGTCCAGTTCACATATTTTTTCAAATAATACAAGATTACTATGCAAAGGGGGGTTGAATGTACTGGGGACTCTATGTTCATTATTAGTACCAAGTAGAGTATTGCCCAAGGTCATTGCTAGATTTAATTTACGAACATATAATTTGAGATCAATGATACAATTAGTAACGTTCAAATGGTTGAGGGGAACAAAAGTAAGGCCTTTTGCTAATAAGTCTGCTAATTCAGTGGAAACAGACATAGTGGAATAATTATAAATGGTAAAGTCTCCTTGAGTGTTTTTAGTAACATGGAAATTCATAGGAGAACTATATTCTGCTATTTCCATTTGGTTGTTCTCTTCCTCTGATTCCATCTGTTCTGGCCCCTTCCCCTCTGAAAATTTGACTGTTTGTTGTTATTACGGTTGTTATTAGATGGCCCTCTATTAGATGGGGCAGGTATTGAATTTCCAGTGTTCTTATTTAAATTAGTTTAACAGGGTTTGTCTGCACATGCAACGTCTGCATGGCTTTCAGTCTGACAAAGTTCAGTCTCTGCATTGCTCTCAACTGTAGGGCCATCCACAAAATGGCCACAGGTTAGCCTGTTATGTGTGGGCTGTTCCCCAGACAGGTGTTGTCCTTGGCAAATCAGTAGCATACTATGGTGATTGCACTATGCAGATGGTAACAACTATTTTTTTTCTGACTTTATATCCCTCAGAAAAGATATGTTACAACAAACCCTGTAACACCAGCAACTTTCTCAGTGTATAACAGCAATATTTCATGTATGGCCGTGTATTTGGGCTTCTGTCCACTAATTATGTCAGGCTTTGTCCAGAGGTCATACAGTAGTAGGTGAATAGCTATACTGGTCTGTCATTATTTACTGTTGTAATTCCTGCTGAGGGGAATGGCTGGGAAACATGTTGAGGTCTGTACATTCCAAAAGTGGGTGGATAGGGAATGCTCTTGGATGGCCTTATAACATATTTTATGTGGGGGAAAGTAATACATGTTAAAACTAGGCTGTTAGAACATTTCTGACATATTATTGATAAGAAATATGTCAGTTCTATAGCTGTACATTTGAAAAATCACACCATGGGGATAGCATTGGGTCTCCAGGTACTGTTTGTGAAAACGTCTGTTCCTCAGTGTGATGATACATTCATAAAAGGACAATTGTTATGTACATGCTTCAGTGTATTAATATTAACTGTGATACTTAATCCCGTAGGGGGTTAAATGACAAGTGTAATTAGAGGCTGTGTAATCATTTATGTAATTAGGTGTTAATTGCTTCTTGGAATTAAGGCATGTATTTCTGGTGATGTTTAATCCGTGAAGGCTTTGGCCAAAACATCAGAGTATAATAAAAATGTGTGAATTACTGGCTGGTTGTATTTTTATTTGCTATGTCCAGACATTTTATTTGTTTTGCTAAGAGATTGTTGTATATCTGGCCATTGTGCATGGCCTATAATGATTTTGTAGCAGTGTACTGTTCACTCATTTATTTGGACTGTGGAGGGGGGGGCAGATGTGAGTGTCATGGCTGCTATTGTATACAACTATGCATGCTGCCCAGTTGTGGGTGTTCTATCAGCAGCATATGTTTGCATGGGCATTTTGGGACATGTATGCATATATATATATATATATATATATATATATATATATATATATATATATATATATATATATATATATATATTATGCATATGTATATATATCTATATATATATATATATATATATATATTTATCTATATCAAACAAATCCAAGTCCCTCTCCACCAAAGGTAAGCATCCTGTCTGGTGGACCTCAGCCATAAACAAATTGTATAACAAAAGAAGGAAGCTACTGCACGTCAGAGCAAAATCCCATGAAGGGAAGACATCTCTGATCAACATTAGCAGAAAACTATGTTCTCTCATAAAAACATCCAAGGCCAACTTTGAGAGAAAAATCGCTAAGGACACTAAAGATAACCACAAAGCCTTCTTCAGCTATGTTAGAAATCTGTGCAGAAACCCTCAGATATGCTCAGAGTTGGTTCAAAACAACAAAAAATACACTGAACCCACAGATATTGCCAACATTCTGGCTGACAGGTTCAGTGCAAATTTCTCCCCTCCTTCACCCCCAAAAGAAGAAATACTTATCCCAGCTGAATGTAATCTCCCTGTCATCTCAGATGTCCAAGTGAAAACCGCCCTAAACAAAGCAAAAAACACAGCATCAATGGGACCTGACGGTATCCCGGGTTGCGTGTTACGTGAACTCCAAGAGGAGCTAAACCCACACATAAAAATGCTATTTAACCTTAGCCTTACTTCGGGATATGTACCTGAACACTGGCGTACAGCAACAATGGTCCCACTCCACAAGGGGGGTGCCTCTACAGACCCTGGAAACTACCGCCCCATAAGCTTAACCAGCCTGGTCTGCAAAGCTATGGAAAGAATCATTATGGAACTCATAAACAGAGACATAGGGGACCTACAGACACTTGACTCAACCCAGTTTGGCTTTGTAAAGTGCAGATCCTGCCTTTTAAACCTGGTTGACTTTTTTGAAACAGTCACTAGAGCCATTGATGAGGGCAAAGCAGTCCATACAGCATACCTGGACTTGGCTAAGGCCTTCGATACAGTACCCCACTCAGGCATCATAGATAAGCTCAACAGCTTAAAAGTAAACCCTTATGTCACTAGATGGGTTGCAAACTGGCTAAAGGACAGAACCCATAAAGTTAAAATCACTGGAGCAATGTCAGACTCAAAGCCAGTCACAAGTGGTGTCCCACAGGGATCTGTCCTGGGACCCCTCTTGTTCGGCATTTATT
Source organism: Protopterus annectens (assembly GCF_019279795.1). NCBI lineage: Eukaryota > Metazoa > Chordata > Ceratodontiformes > Protopteridae > Protopterus > Protopterus annectens. Next base: position 811,768,681 of record NC_056735.1, on the reverse strand, counting down.
TCTCAGATGTTAAAGCAAACATGGGAGGGCTGTGGCTGACAAAGTTGGCAGATGACTGCAAACTAGGTGCCATAGTCAATACACCAGCAGACACACACATCCTACAAAAAGGCCTCACAGAAACGGACAACTGGTGCCGGAGTCACGGCCTTAAACTAAATGCCAAAAAATGTATAGTCATCCCCTTTGGGAAAAACAAAGTACCCACAAATTATCACATAGACAGCAACCCACTGAGTATGGAAAAAGTAATCAGAGACCTAGGGACCCAAGTCGACAGCAACCTCTCATTTGACACCCACATTTCCAAAGTGGTTAGAAAAACATTCTACCTTGCACACCTCATCATGAAGGGATTCACATCCAGATCCAAGGATGTCATTGTACCCCTATATTCCTCCCTCATCAGACCCATGATTGAGTACAATGCCCCATTTGGTATGTACCTCACCCGGCATTTGCAACAGCTGGAGAGACCACAAAAGTACCTCACCAAGAGGATCAAGGGTCTCCAACATATGTCTTATTCTGCCAGACTAAAGAAACTTCAGCTCTATTCAGTAGCATACCGCCTGCTCAGAGGTGATCTCTGCCTGACGTACAAGGCCATGTCCAATCAGGATCTGATGGACATGCTCCACCTCAAAAAATCCAAATCCATCACGACCATGAGAGCTAAAGACTTAAACCTCGGCACAAGTATGAATAGGACATGCTGGAGGGATAGATTCATAACCCAGAGGCTTCCCATGCTTTGGAACAAGATCCCAGTTCGTATTAGGCAGAGCCCCTCAATGACTCTCTTTCAAGAGAAATCTTGATGAGTGGATGGGAGATTGTAAGTTTACCCCAGGGGGTCACATCTGTGTCACTGCAAGACAGGGGCACAGTAAACTAATTCTATTATATAAGGAGACCTTCATTGTGTCACTACTAGACAGAGGCACAGTATTCTAAATTTATTCTGTACATTTTTGTACCATTTCATGGGGTGGCAAAAGCCACATCGCTATGTCTAGGCTTACAAATGCCCCAGGGCAGATAGCCTAGTACTATACTACGAAACTATGAAACTATATATATATATATATATATATATATATATATATATATATATATATATATATATATTCATATATATATCTATATATATATATATATATATATATATATATATATATATATATATATATATATACATATATGGGTCCACTTTGTAATTTCGAAATACTGAAATCCAGAATTTCAGTATTCCGAAACCACAAAGCCGAAAACCCAACCAAAACTCAAACTCGAAAACACACAACCGCAAAATTCAAAACCTTGCACTCACGCTACACATACAGCACACATATAGACATACACAAAACTCCCCCCCACAATCAAACAAACTAATCTAAACCCCCCACTTATATATTCTAACTCCAAAATTGCACAAACAGTAGCACAAATGAAACTCACACACATCGTACAGTCCCTCAAACACACACAAGAGCCACAACACACACTTACACAAATTAAACCCGTAACCAACATACTAACACACACAAACTTACCAAAATAAAACCTAAACATCCACATTCTATACCACCGGAAGCTGAAATTCAAAATATCGGTACTTGGGTATTTTGAATTTCGTGCTTCTGACGATTTCGGAAATGTGACTGTTCGAATTTTGAAATTACAAAGTGGGCCCATATACCCATATATATATATATATATATATATATATATATATATATATATATATGTATATATGGGTCTACCTCAGAAGATCGACAGACCATTTGATCGACATTCATTTGGTCGACAGCTCATTTGGTCGAAAACCAGTATTCAAGGCACATAACAGGGATTTGCCCCCTCCCCAATGTTGTGCGACCCTGGAGTTGGTATATATAGTTAGGGGGGGTATGGGGGGCACAGCCCCACACATAGGAGGGTGTGGGGTGCGAATCCCCCCATCTATTACCATTTAAAAACATGAAAATACAACAAAAAATACACATTTTAAACCCCCCTAACTATATATACCAACTCCAGGGGCACACAACATTGGGGAGGGGGGCAAATACCTGTTATGTGCCTTGAATACTGGTTTTCGATCAAATGAGCTGTCGACCAAATGAATTTCGATCAAATGGTCTGTCGATCTTCTGAGGTAGATCCCTATATATATATATATATATATATATATATATATATATATATATATATATATATATATATATATATAGATATATAGATATATATATATATATATATATATATATATATATACAAATAGCATTTCTGGAAACACTGGGAAACATAAAGGTGTTTGTGTGACTTCAATTACCCAAACATTAACTGAGAGATCTACTCAAGTACTAGCTCCCTTTCCCAACATTTCCTAGAATTTATAAACTCAAATGCCCTGGTTCAACTGGTCAACTCTCCAACAAGAGATGACAACATATTGGACCTGGTCATCACCAACATGGGCGACCGGTGTTCCACACCAGACGTCAACCCCTCACTGGTTAGATCTGACCATAAACAAATCACTTTCGATATCCACATTCCTCCCCCACCCCCAGACAAGGAATCCACTGTGAAAAACTTTTTAAAAGCAAACATCACGTTACTTAAGACTGAGGTGGAACATTTCAAAGCCCCCATGCTGGAGGATAATGCTGTCCAAGCTGCAAAATCCATTACTATTGCATTCTACGGGCATCTATAAGAATGCATGGATCGTGCCATCCCAAGCAAAACCAAGACTCACTCCTCCAAGAAAAGGAAACCAGTCTGGTGAACTCCTGCCATAAACAAGCTATACAATAGAAGGAGGAAACTAGTACAGAAAAGAGTAAAATCCCAAGAAGGGAAGACATCCCTGATCAGTATCAGCAAGAAACTAGGACCCCTCATAAAATCATCCAAGGTGAGCTTTGAAAGAAAAAATTGCCAAGGACACCGAAGGTAACCTCAAGGCATTCTTTAGCTATGTCAAGAAACTAATTGGCAATGCTCAGATCTGCTCGGAGTTAGTGTAGATTGACACAAAATACACTGAACAGACTGATATCGCCAACATCCTGCCAGACAGGTTCAGCTCAAACTTCACCCCTCTCTCCC
>NC_056735.1:811705561-811760561 GCF_019279795.1 Protopterus annectens | reverse complement strand
AAAAAACACATCATCTACAAAACGTTTATAGAAAAAAATATAAGGTTTGAATTCAATAGGACAGTTATAGACATATTTCTCTTCCCATTCATTAAGAGTCATATTGGCATATGTATTTGCAATGGGCATCCCCATTGTAATGCCTGTAATTTGATAATATAGAGTATCATCGAAAAGAAAAATATTATTATTCAAAGTGATATCTAACGGTTCACATAGTGTTTCTCTCTTTCTGCAATGAAATACAGTGTATTTACATAAAATATCTCTATCTGCATTAATACCAGACTCATTGGGAATAACAGTAAATAAAGATTTAATACCCAATGTTACTAAAAAGTATGATGAAACACCTATACTTTGTTGCCAAGCATAAAGTTTACTAAGGAAGTCACATTTATCTTTAATATAACTCTTAACATAAGATAGTATCGGGCTTAGCATAATTTATAAGTATAAAGAGATAGATTCTATTATCCAGTTTCTCCCAGAAACAATGGGTGTCATGGGAGGGCTGGTAAGATATTTCTGTAGCTTAGACAAGCAATACAAAATGGGTATTTTAGGGCAAGGTATAGAAATGTAGTGCAATAATTCTATAGAAATATCATTGTTTATTTGTAATTCAAATAATGCCAAATTCACTCTACTAATACATTGCGCCAACTCACTGAATGAAATCTGCTTAAAAGCAGAAGCATCAGAAAGTAGTTCAAGGATAGAGTTATTGTAATCAGTAACATTCATCGAAAGAATGCCGCCTTACTTATCGGCTTCTTTTATAACAATATCATTATTCTTAATTAACTTATATAATGCTGCCATTTTGGCTACAGTCAAATTATAAAACTTTTTAAATCTATCTTCAGAATAAGGCTTGTATAACTGTTATTTACATACATTTTGTAAAGCTGTAACAACAGGGTTACTAAACAGAGTAAAACTGCTGCTTATTTTACATTGTGAAAATGTCTGAGTCTGAGAGTTTTTGTATAATAATTTTAAATTAAGAGTTCTTGTGAAAAGTTTTAAATCAGTGATGGCATCTACAATAATATCTTTCTGGGCTGGTATAAAAGTCATGCCTTTACTTAGTGCAATATCAGCTTCAGATAATTCAATATTGGAGAGATTAAATGCAGGATAGTTTTGATTGGTTATCTTCATACTCGACTTCGTACTTGTGAGCCTATACTTGCATCTCTGGTTCTCTTCCTGGTGAAGGACCTCCCTCGAATGGACTCTCAATTCTGATTGGTTATTGCTTCGGGCAATTTCAATTGGATGGCTGTGGAGGCTCGATGAAAATCCATAGTTTGATTGGATGGCCCAGTTAATGCTTTAGGTTCCGTATTTTTATTTTTGTAATATATCATTTTTATTTCTGGATTGCCCCTTATTTAGATTGTCCATCTCAATATTATCAACAGATAAAGAACTAGATGCAGCAAAGTCTGTAGCTGGAGTTGACAATTGATGAAGTTCATACATAGAACTACTAGTTAGAAATATCTTTCGGCCAGGAGAAAATGTTACTAGAGCAAAAGTCATTGATGTCTCGTGTTAATTTATTTTTCTTTTGTTGTCCCAACTTTTTATCTAGAGTATTAAGTCTTTCCAACATATTATTGAAGCACATAATATTTGCATTGAAAGAAGGCAAAGCACACAGTTCACTCTCAAGCTGCTCGATTTCATCATGCATACCTTTTTCAACTGAGGCAAAAAAGTGGTTCATTAAGGTCATTAAATCTAAGCCCAATTGAATATTGAGCTCTTGCTAACACTTTAAAAGTTCAGGATATTTGTTGCCGTATGATGGCATTTTTAACACACGCAGTCAAAGAGGGACTAAACCTAGTTGTAGGTATGCAGAAAAATTGCCATTGCAGCATTTTGAAAGCTTGCACTTTATATTCCAAGTTTTTAATTTGTTGTATACATGTATCCCCATTGTTAACAAGGCAAAAAGACTCACCATTCAGTGCAGTTGTCATCCCTTGAAGCAACGTATTTGTTCTTTCAGCAAGAATATTACTTAGCAACAGTCCATTAATAGCAGCAGTAGAGGTTTTTCCAATTGTGGGCTGAGACATTTTAAATATTACAGGGTGTTTGCAAGCTTTGTTAAGGAAACAAACCAAATCAGGAAAAAACTAAGCTTACACACTCTTGCCGTTCATAAAAATCAGTCCAAAGCAAATAAAAGAAAACAGCCAAGTTACATCCAAGTAATTTATTTTAAAACCAGTAAAACAAAATTTAACAGCAAAGTTATCAACACAAAGTTTTCGGATTACTCCTTTCTCAGTGTGATACAAAACTACTACTCACATCTTTATTTAATTAAAAAGTTAGATGCATAATAAATGAGACAGCCAACCGGATAACAGGACTATAATTCAATTAAGAATACAATCTGCTTAAAGAGATAAAGCAAGTTAATACATACTCTAACATTTACATTTAATGCTATTTCTTCAAGCACAACTGTTTACGTTTTAAAATGGGTTTAATAGATATTGTAGAATTTATGCCAGGAAATCTATTGGCTTGCAATTAAACTATCCAACTATATTCTTATGAATTATCTGAAGCTGATATTGCACTGTTAAGTAAAGGCATAACTTTTATTCTAGCCCAGAAAGATATTATTGTAGATGCCATCAATGACTTAAATCTTTTCACAAGCACCCTTAATTTAAAATTGTTATACAAAAACTCTCAGACTCAAACATTTTCACAATGTAAAAAAAGCAGCACATTTATTTCATTTACTAACCCTGTTGTTACAGCTTTTCAAAATTTATGTGAGCAACAATTATATAAGCTTTATTCTAAAGACAGATTTAAATAGTTTTATAATTTGAATGTAGCCGAAATGGCAGCATTAGATAGGTTAATTAAGAATAATGATATTGTTATAAAAGAAGCCGATAAGGGAGGCAGCATTGTTTTGATGAATGTTACTAATTACAATAACACTATCCTTAAACTACTATCTGATGCTTCTGCTTTTAAGCAGATATCATTTAGTGAGTTGGCGCAATGTACTAGTAGAGAGAATTTGGCATTATTTGAATTACAAATAAACAATATTTCTATAGAATTATTGCACTATTTTTCTATACCTTGCCCTAAAACACCCAATTTGTATGGCTTGCCTAAGCTACACAAATCTCTTATCAGCCCTCCCATGAGACCCATTGTTTCTTGGAGATACTGGATAATAGAATCTATTTCTCTATACTTACAAACTATGCTAAGCTCGATACTATCTTGTGTTAAGAGTTATATTAAAGATATATGTGACTTCCTTAGTAAACCTTATGCTTGGCAACAAAGTATAGATGTTTCATCATACTTTTTAGTAACATTAGATATTAAATCTCTATTTACCATTATTCACAATGAGTTTGGTATTAATGCAGTTAGAGATATTTTATGTAAATTCACTGAATTTAATGTCAGAGAGATAGAAACACTATGTAAACTGTTAGATATCACTTTGAATAATAATGTTTTTCTTTTTAATGATACTCTATATTATCAAATTACAGGCATTGCAATGGGGATGCCCATTGCAAATACTTATGCCAATTTGACTCTTAATGAATTGCAAGAGAATTATATCTATAACTGTCCCATTAAATTCAAACCTTATATTTTGTTCTATAAGCGTTTTGTAGATGATGTGTTTCTTTGTATGGGGAAGTAATCAGGAACTTCTGAGTGAATTTTTTGCATATTTAAATAACACTGCATCTTTTTTAAAATTTGAAATGAATAGCTCACTAACTGAGATGCATTTTTTAGATGTGCTTATAAATCTAACAGATGGTATTATATCTACACAAATTTGAAAGGAGCCTACTCATAAAAATAAATACCTACATAGGAAAAGTATGCATCCTGGTCATATATTTAAAAGTGTTACTAAAAGTCAATTTAATAGAGCTAGTAGGTTAAACACTGATGACAATGTATGCATGGAACAAATGTATGATATGAATTGTGAATTTGAACAAAGGGACTATGATTCCAGTCTATTAGCTGAAGAAGAAAGATTAGTCTTGGAACAACGACAAACTATAGCTAAACCTCATTTTCAGCATTAAATAATGATAATATTGTACATAGAGCTGGTAATGGTAATGATAGTAGAACAGATGTTTTACATTACACAACAACATATAATAGATGTACAACTGATAATAAGAAAAATATTTCTAATAACTGGGGGATATTAATGGCCCTGTCAGAAATAACTGATGTTAATACATCTAATCCAAAATTTGCTGATAAGAATTCATCTAACTTGAAAAATAAATTATGCTACAAAGACTTTCAGCTGAAAGCACAGAATAAACTTGAATTAAATAGAAAGGGCACTTATCCATGCTTAAATTGTTCAGTATGTAGTGTTATTTGCAAGAATAATATATTGGTACACCCCATTGCACATAAATCTTTTTCTTTCACCTATACAGCTATGTGCCATGCTACTAACATTGTTTACTTAGCTACTTGTGAACAATGTTCTAGTTTTCATGTTGGTAAATCAACTAGAAAGCTATGTGAATGCATTATAGAACATGAATCTGATACCAGAAGATGTATTTTACCAAACACAATAGCAAAACATGTTATAGAATCAAACAATATACTTTTGTATTCAGAGTGATAGACATATGTTACACTAACATAAGGGGAGGTGGTAAAAATAATGATTTAGAACTGAAAGAATATAGTTGGATTGTTAAATTGCAAGCCAATAGATTTCCTGGCATAAATTCTACAGCATCTATTAAAACCATTTTAAAATGTAAACAGTTGTGCTTGAAGAAATAGCATTAAATGTAAAAGTTAGAGTATGCATTAACCTGCTTTATCTCTTTAAGCAGATTGTTTTCTTAATTAAATTATATTCATGGTATCTGGTTAGCTGTCTCATTTATTATGTATCTATTTTTTTAATTAAATAAAGATGTGATTAGTAGTTTTGTATCACACTGAGTAGGAGTAATCTGAAAGCTTTGTGTTTATAACTTTCTTGCTAATTTTTGTTTTACTTGTTTTAAAATAAATTACTTGGATGTAACTTGGCCATTTTCTTTTATTTGTTTTGGACTGATTTTTATGAATGGCAAGTGTGTTGCAAGCTTAGCTTTTTCCTTATATACTGCTTGGGACACCTGGGTACACATGGGTAGTACCACAATCTGTTCTGTTTCAATTTGTTTCATACATGGATACTATCCCAAGTTATATGCAGTCCCACATGTATGTTACACCAGCTACAGTGCACTGGTTGACAGAAATAGTTTAACACATATGGCATCATTACGTTAGTATGTTTAACAGTGCTTTTTCAAGTAAGAGTAGATTGCAGATTGTAGTACTGGAACTATACACCCCTGCATGCAAAGTTGGACTCTGAGTACTGACTATCATGTTCTGCTTGTTTGGGCTGTATGTTTATATGTATCTCCTATTGGATATTGATCTGATATGTTGATATTAACTGTAGACTATCTTCTTTGGACATGTCATTGGGGACTGCTGTCATGTAGTAATGGAATACCTTTAAGTTTCAGACGTGTATCTTACAGTACATTCATCCTAATGCATATCCTGTTGGCTATCTACTTTCTGTCTGTCCTCTGTACAGATGTGCAGATGTCAGGTATTGCTACAACCATACCACTATGTAGGTACCCACATTGTATTGTGCTGTGGGCCTGGACACTGCTGCTAGTGCAGACATATGGGACATTCCTTAGTGTGGGCCTTGCCCCATTTCCTTGCCTGTGTGAGGGACATTAAGAGGTGGTGGCCTGCAGATTCACATACATTGGGTGGTAATACATCACAGGACAGGACATCTGGAGACAGCCAATCAACATAGGGAACATATCCCAAGATTTGCGAAAAGATTCTATGTCATCAGTTCTGTTATACACATGGTGCATTGATAGCTTGACAGGATCTGTATGGACATGCAGTTAGTGTGTGCCATCATGACTCACAGTGATATGTCTCTGACATACCTCTCCACTGGCACATTGTCCACAAATTGGCCACATGTCTGCCTGTCATGTTTTGGGTGTTCACCAGACAGTTGGTGTCCTTGGTATATCAGTTGTAGACTCTGGGGAATGCAGTCAGTAAATACTCACTTCTATTGGTATTACCAACATCATATTCATCATAAAGGATGTTACAACAAACCCAGTGACATCTGCACCTGTCTCAATGTATGACAGCACTATGTCCAATCTACCCCTGTGTTTGTGCCTCTTTTTCCACTTAGTGATACAGGGGTTGATGCAAGCCTAGTGAGTGGGGAATGTTATCAAAGGCTTGATAAGATCAATGTAAACTGTAGGTGTCACCTTGCCTTCATCCACAGCACAGATGACTGATGGCAAGGGTTAACCAGGTTGAATGAGCAAGTATGCCCTACCCTTCACAAAGGTACACTGTGTGGGATCCTGAGCCTGCAGATTCCCATATCCATGTTTATTAGGTGCATGATGATACATTCCATAGCTTCGCATAACAGACTTGTCAGGCAGTTGGGGCAATATTTCACAGGGTCTGTAGTAACACCTCATTTATGGGGATGGGTGACTATGGCAGTGCATGATTCAGTAGGGACAACACCTGAGGTGAGGCTGTACTTTAACAGGGCACACAGGTAAGGTGCCAGGTCACTCTATAGTTAATGTAGAACACAGCCAGGGGTATTTTCAGGTCCCATAGAGGCTGTATTCTTAGCCTTGAACAGTCATGTTGTAACTTTTTGTGCAGTAATACTGTGTGCCTGGCAGTGTACTGGTATTGGGATTGGTCTTTTGGGGGGGATGAGGGGTACTGCTTGCACTCAAGATGCCAGCCAGTATATTAGCATTATTTGTTGGCTCAGTCTGGAAGGTAACATTGTCTAGTTGCTCAGAACAATTCTTGGTATTGCCATGGAGATTCTTTACATAACTGTATGTGGCCTTGTGGTTGTCTTTACTATGTGCTCCAAGTATGTTCTCACAGCTAGCTTTATAGTATTTGATAAGGGATCTCAACTATTCATTGAGGCTGATAAGGGTTTATTTCCTGGCTTGGGGCTTTGTCTTATTCCACATCGGTTCCCTCCTTCTGTTGTACAGATTTTTTATGGCAGGGGACCACCAGATCAGCTTCCATCTTTTGGAGGTGAAGGTCCTGATTGTATTGGGTAAGACATTATCCATGCATTTGTGTATGTGTTCATAGTGCATTATTGTTTGATTCATCTGTCATGCAACTAGACTCCATTTGCATGGCTAATGTGAGGTTAGCCACCTCTGCTTTTATGAGGCCATTGTTAGGTTTAGAAAGGCTTTTTATGGTGATTGCCTGTGCAGTGGGGATAGGATGGCTGTGGATTTCCAAACATGATTACTTTATGTTGAGATATAACATGTGAGGTGTTGACTATTGGTGTAGAGCAACAGTCGCCCATGTTAGGAAGGACCAGGTCAATGTGATGGGTATGTGCATCTGTACATGAGTAGCTTGCCCACTTAATGGTGGGGTAGTTGAAGTCAACCAGTATGAGAGTGTTAAGTTGGACACTAATATTCTCCAGGGCGTTTATGGACAGGGAGTGTGAGTCTTGTGAAATGTATGGGGACCTATCGCAGGCTACAACCTGGACCACTGTCTTACCCAATGACAGCTATGCCTGCAGGATCTGTAATGCATAATGTTGGTCTACCACTCTGAAGGTGTGTGAATCTTTTATAAATATGAAAATACCACCACCTTTGGAGCTTTGCAGCACGGTATGTAGCCAAATATTGTGGAATTTCCTATAGGCTGGTAATGCAGGGGTGCTTCCAACTGCCTTTATCCAGGTCTCTGTTACAGCACAAATGTCATTGTTCCCCATTTTAAGGAATACTTCCAGTGAGTGAGTTTCCAGATTTAAAATTCCAGTGTGCAACAGCATGACCCTCTGACTGCCATGTCTTTGCAGCTGTCATATATTTCTGTATATTTGTGTGTGTGTGTGTGTGTGTGTGTGTGTGTGTGTGTGTGTGTGTGTGTGTGTATATATATATGTATTTATTAACCTTTCTATATATGTGTGTGTGTATGTATATATGTGGCTATGAATGTGAATGTATATCTCTCTATGTATATATGTATCATGTATATATTTGTCCACATATATGCATCTCCATACATACAGACGTATATATAGACTACCTGAGTGATTCTACAGACTCCTTTCCCTGCTGTTGCATGACTGTACTAACTGATATGTTTGGGATGTCATCACTATTTTGTAGGGCTCAGAAGGTGTAATGCTACATTGCTTTGGTCGTAGTTTACAAGGCCCTGGGTCCAGGACTTGGCAGGCCTTATTATGTTGTTACAAGACAGAAAAGTTCAGCTGTGGAGGAGGGGATAAAGGCTATACTTACAAGAGGTCCCTAGTTTGGGCCCCTTTACCCCCTTTACACAGCCTTTGGTCAGGCTTGTTGCAGTAAGAGGTTCAGAGTGTGAATCCAATGTCCGAATGCACTATATATATATATATATATATAATCTCAACAACACCTCCGAAGGCTGAAGAAACGTCAGACTGGTACAAAATTATAGTTCAATGACTTTAATTGCATAAATGCCCACAAAAATTTCAAATCAAGCGCTTTCACCTGGCTAATACTAGGCTTTATCAATATCTTGATAAAGCCTGGTAACAACTGATTTAATATTTTGTGGGCATTGATGCAATTCTAATTTACCAGTCTGACAATTCTTCTTGAATATATATATATATATATATATATATATATATATTTATACATATATTTGTGTGTGTATATATATATATATATATATATATATATATATATATATATATATATATATATATTTCTACATATATATAGTTTTTATATATATTATATATACATATATGCATACATGTCCCTACTTTTGAATGACTGTGCTGATTGATATATTTGAGAAAACATTAACTATATCGACAGCTCAGATGGCTTAGTCGAAAATTGCTGTGGGTATGGTGTGCAGGGTCCTGGGTTCAAGACTTCCAAGGTCTGATTATTTTGTTGCGGGGCAGAACAAGGGCTGTTGGATACAGAGTGATTAAGGCACTTTTAAGCAGTTGTAAGCAGGTTTGCACAGGTTTGCGCTGCTGTAAGCAATGCTAGCTTCTGTTTACATATGCTTACAGAGAGTTAGCCTTCAAAGTGCTTAATCTGTGCAGGCATTGCTTAGCATGCCACAAACACGCTTAATCACCTTACTACCACTTAAAAGTGCTTACTCCTGCTTACCCCATGCTAATGTCTTTAAAAGAAAAGTAAAAAGGGGTGATAGGAAAGTGGTGAAAAAGGGGGCACACAGAGGGAAAGACACTAGGCAAAGTAGCTAGGGATGTGCAGGACTGGTGTAGGGAATGTCCATAGCTGTCCATTTTTTATACAGCAACAGCTGTGCATATATACTGAATTTGGAGGTAGATTTGGACACTCAAACCCCTGAGGGAGGGGTGAGGACAACAATAATGTGTTGTGAAGCCAGTTAGACCTGATTATATGTGTCCAGTGGACACATGCGAAATGGACAGCTATGTATGGTTCAAAAATTTTGGGGGGGACTGATTGCCCTTTTTTTTAATGTGAGAGTGGGATGTTGGGGAAGGATATTAGGTATGTTTGGGGAGGTAGGTTGGGTAGGAAGACAGACAAGACAGACAAAACAGCATACAGAGGAGGTATATGACACATGTGGGGAAAACACCTTGGATGGGGAGGGATGTTTGGAAAGCAGAAGCCCATGAGCCCCCAAATGTAAACAGTGGGACCGAGGTCCCCACCCATGGGCAGTCACCACTGCACTTTCTTGGCCCCAAAGGTTGCTGTGCTGGGGGCTGAGCAGGAGCAGCAGGCTGACCCTCTAATTATGCCACGTGGCCCTCAGGCTGGTGTAGCAGATCTCCAAACTCCTTTTGGAGCTCATTACGCACCAAACCCCGGACTTGGCTTCTGGTGACAGGATCCTGTCCGCATCCACTCCCAGGGGGGATGAGCCCCATCCCCTGAAGTGGTTCCACCCAAAGGTTTGCAGGACCAGCAGACTAGGAGGTCTCTGGGTGACTCCCAGACATGCTGGGGCCCGGTGCCACAGCCAGATGAGGTGGGAGAGGTGGGTCCACTGGGACCGGCCTGCCCAAACATGTTATGGTATTACAGTTTTAGAACATATGTGGGTTAATAATAGTCAACAATCCAGGATTGGTTATAACAGCATGCATAGATATTCCCATTAACCCAAATCAACAGATTTGGAACAGTTGCATAGTAAACAGAACACATGCATATATAGAACCACAGTGGTCAGTGCAATGGCATGCAGTATACATTGATAGCAACAGGCCACCAATGATAGATTTCATCATGGAACATTAAAAGAAACACATTTCAATATTTGTTCAACAATAGGACATATGTCCCAACAGTAGGTTTAGTGTAAACATACCCACTGATTTGTGTGATTTGTGTGTTTAGATTATTGTTGCAGATATGGTGGGGGGGAGAGAGATGTCAATTAACAACTTGTATATCCTTGCAGTACTCACAACTTTAATGATCATTATTCTAATCATTACTTTACATTTATTATTACAATACCCTATGGCCTTGGTTTGGGCAGTGGTATATTTGTACACACTGTATACTTCAACTGTCTTATAGCTAAATTCTACTTCTCTTACCTGGTAGACCTGTGAAGGGAATGTTTGTTAACACTACCTGACTGTTTCTACACATATTCCCCGATTCCTAGTTAAAATTATGCGTACAGCTTACTACCACTCCCAAGATTCGAACCATGATTGTGTCTGCTAAAAATACAACAATTTTTGCTTCATCGGCATGAGGTATTTAGAAACCAGTGACTGTTCCTTTAGTGTTTTCTGTCAAAGTCTCTCTTGGTTGTACAGTCTGACCTTGTAATTACAACAGTCTTATACAGACATTCCTAGACATATTTTTATGTAGCACAGTATGAGAAACAGTGGTTGACAGAATAGTACTATTCTGATATCAGATCTTGGTGAATGCTACGTGTCATGCCATACAATACCAGAGTAAACACAACCAGTCCAGGATTTAAAACTTTATTGTCAGGCAGTTACAGTTTTCTTATCTGAAAGACCTGTGGGGGTGAATGTTTGTTAACACTACCTGACTGTTTCTACACATATTCCCAGATTCCTAGTTAAAATTATGCACATAACTCCCAGTCTCTTCATGCACAAACTCTGGACAAAGCTTGACAATATGGGGGGTACAAATAGGAACATATTTTAAATATTGCCCTTATAAACGTAGAGAGTTGCTAGAGTAACAGGATTTGTTTTAATATACATTTTATGAAGGATTATTTATTTTTATTTATTTATTTTTATTTTACATTTGTTGACCGGGCTAGTCTGGCTGGATATATGTCCATTTTCAGCAGAGGCCCAAGGAGAAAAGCTCCACTATGTACTAGTACAAACATAACATAACAAGGTACATCAAAAAAAAAAGCACAATAGGATACAGTATTATAGGCATGTAAGAGAGCTAAAATAGCTTAGTAATAGTATAGAAGCAAATACAGTAGAATATAGTCAAAACAGTGAGGATTCCAAGTTCTATAATCTTAACCATGCAATCATACTAATGTTGAAGGAGAGAAAATAGTGACTCATCCCTAAGTCTAATAGTCATATATACAGTATTTACAATAATGATAACACTTTTAGTGCTATGGTACTATTTTTAAGAAACAGAGTAGTTCCATATGTAGCAGGATATAAGTTTAAATAGAAAGGATATATGACTGGTTGTAGTAATATGTCAAGTAGAAAGAGCAGAAGGTGTTAATGAAAATTAAAAATGGAAGTGAAATT
Source organism: Protopterus annectens (assembly GCF_019279795.1). Taxonomy (NCBI): domain Eukaryota; kingdom Metazoa; phylum Chordata; order Ceratodontiformes; family Protopteridae; genus Protopterus; species Protopterus annectens. The sequence goes on along the minus strand of NC_056735.1, from coordinate 811,748,590 downwards.
CAAGGAGAGCTACAGAGGGGTTAGCACTACTGATAGTGACAAGGAGAGGAGTAGAGTCAAGAGCTGTAAGGAGAGTAAGATGCTGAGGTCAGTCAGGATTAGAGCAAGGACAAAGCCAGTGAGATTTGAAATAGTTCCTTAGTCGTTTCTTGAAAAGTTGTGCTGATCCTGGAGTGGTCAGTTCTATGGGAAGTTTATTCCAGTGTGAGCCAACAACATTTGTGAACAAGGAGTCACCAGCTTTATTGTGAGATTTGAGAGTTGCAACTAGTAGTTTGTTAGCTGATCTAAGTGAACTAAGATTCTTGTAAGGGGCAATAAGGTTATTAAGTATGGGTGTATTGGTAGGGTAATGGAGTATTTTAAAGGTAATAACTAGTTGATGTAGGAGAATAAGATTTTGTAGCTCTAGCCAGCCGAGCTTTTTGAGATTAACACAATGATGGGTTCGAAAAGGGGAACCTGAGGCAAACCTGGCAATGCTATGGTAGGCTGTGGCAAGTTTTTGAAGGTTAGATTTTGACAGGTTTATAAGAGATGGAGAGGCATACAATAACATAGAGATGAGATGTGTTTGGGCAAGGAACACCCTGGTGGTAGGTGTAAGAAAGGGCTTGAGTCTATAGAAGGCACCTATCTTTTTATTAACTGTTTTGATGGTTAGGTCAATGTGGTAATCAAAGTTAAGTTGATTATCAATTATAAAGCCTAGAAGTTTAGTAGAAGAATCAGGTGATATGATAGTGCCATTGTTAGACACAATGGAAAAGGAAAGAGGGATAGACTTAGGGGTTGGGGAGAAGAGTAATAATTTAGGTTTTTTGGGGTTGAGGAGGAGACAGATATTTTGGAACCATTTTTCAGCTGCTGAAAAGATTTTTTGGGTTGAAGAATGAAGTACAGCTGGAGATGCAGCAGAACAGATGATAGTTGAATCATCTGCATACTGAATACAAGTGGATGTTGGGAGTGAAGTAGACAGGTTGTTTATAAATATGGAGAAGAGGACGGGACCTAAGATGGATCCTTGACAGACACCGATAGTGACTGGGAGCTGAGAGGATAGATGGCTGTCCCAAAGGACAGCTTGTTTCCTATCTTTCAAATAAGAGTTGAACCAGTGAAGAGCTGAAGAGTCAAGTGAGAATGATGTCAGAGTGTCAAGTAAAAGTTGATGGTTAACCATATCAAAGGCTTTAGAGAGATCAAGAAATAAAGAAGAGGAAAATAGGTTGTTATTGCGATTTTTGTTGATGGTATCTGTGAAGGAGAGAAGTGCAGTGGAGGTGCTATGGAAAGGTCGGAAACCATGTTGGGAGTCAGCAAGTAGGGTATTTTGTAAAAGATGGTGTAAAAGTTGTTGGTGTATACAGTGTTCCATAATTTTAGATAGAGGTGATAGTAAGGCTATAGGACGGAAATTAGAAAGTTCATTTGAGGTACCTCCTTTATGCAGGGGAATGATATGGGAGACTTTCCAGAGGGAAGGAATTGTAGATTTGGTTATGGTTCTGTTAATTAAGATAGAGACTGGGTATGGTACTTCTACTGCTGCTAGTTGTAGATATTCAGCTGGTAGTTTGTCGGCTGAGGGAGTGCATGGTTTAAGTTTTGAGAGTAACTTACGTATATGGGTTGTGGAGACTATATTAATTTTTTGGGGAGGGTTTTAGTAGGGGGGGGAGTCATGGTCTTTGCTAGAGTGGTGACTGTTTCTGAGAAGAAGTTGTTGAATGTATTGGCTATAGTATTGGGGGGGAACTGAGCTAATTTAGCTGGAGTAGGTGTTTTGGTATTCTCTGGGTGGAGCAGTTTATTGATTCCTGACCAGAATTTGTTGGGGTTATGGTAATGATTTTGTTGATATTGAAGGTAATATTTTTTTTTATCAAGATGGGTGAGTTTTTTTGTAGTATTTCTGAGGTGTTTGAAGTTTTGATGGTCAGTTGGGTTTTTAGAGGAATGGGATATATCTGCTATAATATATATAGATTAGAAGTCTGAAACTCAAATGTATGTCATTATTTAGTTACTACAATTCTGAGATCATCCCAGTGATTTGCCAGGGAGAAAGAGGAACAGGCCAATAATATGAGCCAATTATCTGGACATTCTGTGAAAATCTGTAGAGTTGAGAGGTAAGATTATGCATACAGCATACTACCACTCCCAGGATTCGAACCATGGCTGCGTGTGCTAAAAATGCAACAATTCAAGTTTCATCAGAGTGAGCTATTTAGAAACTGCTGTCTGTTTTTTCAGTGTTTTCTGTCTAAGTCTCTCTTGGTTGTACAATCAGACCTTGTACTTATAACAGTCTTATACAGACATTCCTAGACATATTTTTTATGTAGCACAGTGTGGGTAACAGTGGTTAACACAACATTACTATTCAGAGAATGCAATACTAAATGCCATACAATACCCGAGTAAACATAACCAGTCCAGGATTTAGAACTTTATTGCCAGGCAGTTACATTCTTATTGAAATATCACCTATGTGGGACTATTACTGTCATACTGAGAGCACCCCAGCACTACCAGGTTACAATTCATATCATACCTTCCGGCCTCAATTACTGGATTGCAGTACAAAGGGTAGAGGTGTATCCATATTCATTAAGGATAGCCACATCTCCAGGTTAGTGGCACAGCATGATGCCCCAGAGATCATCCATGCACAACTATCAGCAGGCAAAACCACATTTCAAGTCGTAGCCTGTTATAGATAGCCCGCCATGTCCCAAGATGCTCTCTCAGCATTCCTTGAGGCACTGGAAAATATAAAGGTCCTACCCAAAACCATAATTTTGGGTAATTTCAGCTACCCTAGTATAGACTGGGCGAACTACCGAAGTTCTAACTTCTATGCCCAGCGGTTCATATAATTTATGAATTCAAATGTCCTTGAACAACTGGTACGTTCTCCCACTAGAGGGGACAACATATTGGATTTAGTCATCACAAATATGGGCGCCCATTGTACCGCACCTGTTATCACTCCCTCTCTGGTCAGATCAGACCACAAACTGATAACCCTAGACATCCTCACCCCTCCACCTCCCCCAGTCAAAGAAACCATCATAAAAAAACCTTTCCAAAGCAAACTTCAACTACTTGCATCAGAAGTGGAAAGCTTTACTATTCCCTTGCAGAAGGATAATGATATCCAGGATGCAGAATCCTACACCAAGGCACTTTATATACATCTTCAAGATTGCATGGACCATGCTATCCCAAATAAAACCAAGACTCATTCCTCAAGCAAGAAGGAACCAGTCTGGCGGACCCCGGCCATAAGCAAACTATACAATAAAAGGAGGAGACTTATACAGAGAAAGGCTAAATCTCAAGTAGAAAAATCTTCCCTGATCAGCTTTAGTAAGAAATTGAGGGCCCTCATCAAGTCAACTAAAGCTAATTTCGAAAAGAAAGTTGTCAAGGATGCCAAGGATAACCATAAGGCCTTCTATGGTTACATCAAAAACCTAAATGGCAATGCTTAGGTCTGTTCTGAGCTAGTACAAAATGGAACAAAATACACTGACCCCACTGACATTGCCAACATCTTGGCTGACAGGTTCAGTGCAAATTTCTCCCCCACTCACCACCTACAGGGCCTATTACTATTCCAGGCGATTGTGTAACTCCAATTATTACTGATACATTGGTTAATAAGGCTCTATCTAAAGCTAAAAACACTGCCTCCATGGGACCAGATGGTGTCCCGGGCTGTGTCATACTCTAGCTCCAAAATGAATTAACCCCGCATCTGAAAACCCTGTTCAGTCTCAGCCTCTCGACAGGATATGTGACCATAGAATGGTGCACAGCAATGGAGGTTCCGCTGCACAAGGGTGGGCCCACAACTGACCCTGGGAACTACTGACCAATAAGCCTGACCAGTCTGATCTGTAAGGCAATGGAGCAAATCATTATGGAACTCATAAATGGAGAGATTGGGAACCTCCAAACACTTGACCCCACACAGTTCGGCTTCGTCAAGGGCAGATCATGCCTCCTGATCCTGGTGGACTTCTTTGAGACAGTTACTCAGGCTATAGATAAGAGAAAGGAGGTACACACGGCTTATCTTGACCTTGCTAAAGCATTTGACACCATTCCCAATTCGGGTATTATTGATAAACTCACCAACCTGGGCATAAACCCTTACGTCACAAGATGGATCGCAAACTGGCTCTCAGACAGATCCCACAAAGTAAGAGTAGGGGGATCTATGTCCGAATCCAGACCAGTAATGAGTGGTGTGCCTCGGGGCTCCCTCCTGGGGCCTCTCCTGTTTGGCATATACTTCTCTGAAGTACAGGCAAACACTGAAGGGCTGTGGCTGACCAGGTTTGCAGATGACTACAAACTGGGTGCTATAATAGAGTCTCTGGCTGACATGGATATCCTTCAGAAGGGCCTTAATGAGACTGATGCATGGTTTCAAAGCCATGGTCTCAAGCTAAATGCTAAAAAATGAGTAGTAATCCCCTTTGGAAAAAACAGAGTACCCGTGAACTACCACATAGCAGGTAACCCCCTGAAATCTGAAGTAGTAATAAGGGATCTAGGGACCCAAGTAGATAGTCAGATTTCCTTTGATAACCATGTTGTCAAGGTGGTTAGAAAATCCATCTATGTGACCCATCTGATCACGAAAGGGTCCGCATCAAGATCTAAGGATGTAATGGTGCCACTGTACTCTTCCCTCATCAGACCCATTATTGAGTACAATGCACCAATTGGTATGTACCTGGCTAGGCATCTCCAGCAGTTGGAGAGACCACAGAGGTACCTCACTAAGAGGATTACTGGCCTCAAACAGTTGCCTTATGCAGCATGATTGAAAAAACTAAGGCTTTTCTCTGTTGCATACCGCCTTCTCAGAGGCGATCTCTGTCTAACATACAGAGCCATGTCCAACCCAGAACTGTTGAACATGCTTCCTCTTAGCAAAACCAAATCCACTCGAGCTACACTCTCTAGTGATATAAACCTCAGCACAACAATGAATAGAACATGCTGGAGGGATAGATTTTCTTCACAAAGACTTCCTTTGCTATGGAACAAGGTCCCGATCTACATAAGACAGAGTCCCTCACTATCACTCTTCAAGAGGAACCTTGACGAGTGGATGGGTAACAGAAAGTTCACACCAGGGATCATACCAACAGCTCTACTAGATAAGGGCCAAGGGTACTAGCTGTTAGATCAAGGGCCTAAGGAACTAACCAAAGGGGCGGTGAATACTGCACAACGTGGCTGGGCTAATATATGCCTTTGGGCAGATAGCCCAATACCTATGAACCTATAACCTATTTATTCAGTGCAACCCATACACATTTTTTATACTGCCAGGGGCCTTTCTATTACTTTATATTTATTTGGTATGACTACTGCAAGCAGGATTGTTACTCACCAGCCACGCAATGCAACAATGCAACTTACTGGCATGGGCTTCCTGATTCACAGCCCGCTCAGCTGCAGCTGTAAAGGGAATAGAGAAAGATTTATGCATACCTATCCATCGCATGCACAGGCTGGACTTTTGTAAACAGTTATTGATATGAATACTTACATACTGCTGGGACATTACCCCTCTGTCTTGCATCTTGGACCCATGCATCCAAGAGCTCCCTCTTACTCTGCTTCAAGTAGGCATAGTGATGCCAGACCTGCTCACCAGTCCGAGGGGATACTAGTGGCACTGGTGAGATCATGAGTGAGATGGTCCCAGGCTTCTGCTTTATATTGGGAGCCCTGGTACTGGACCTGCAGCAGTCTCTCATCATGGTTATTATCAGGAGTCCTACTATGAGCTTGGACTCCTGTATGCCCAAGTATTGCACCCGGAAGCACATGTCCTCACCAACACCTGCCATACTGCCTATGGTGGGAAGCTGCAACCAGTTATGAGCTGTATTCCCACCTGTGGGGTTTAAATATGGCCGATTTCCAGCCCTTTGCTGTGATTGGATGGTTTTGAATATGCTAAGCTATGGGCAAACTTGCTTAGTTATGGTTGCCAGTGCTTAAAGAGGCAGGTTCATTACTGTTTACCAATGGGCAAATCCACTTAGCTGGGCTACTAATTGCTTAGCAGTCATATTTACACAATGATTATTACACCTGGTAAGTAGAGCTGTGTAAGGCTTAGCATTGCTTATTTTTATTTTATAGACTATCTGCTGTGTGGGATTGATTCATCATTCATTATATTTTATAAATGTGTTTACCATCCCTGACATCCCCAATGTGCTTTCATTACATATATTCATGTGTAGCTATACTGTATGGGGCAGTTGTGTTTATACAGGGATTTCATAACTTTATTAAACTGACACCTCACATCTGGACCTACTACAGTACTCTGGTTAACAAATTATAAGAACATTTTTATGTACTGTTTTCACATGTAAAATGCAAATTGGATACAGTGGGGATCACAGCAGGAGTGGCTGTTTGTAAAGCATATGCTCTAACCACTACACTATTGTAGTATTTGTTGTTTTTAGTTATTTGTACCCTTCAGAATATCCATGTTAATGCTGAACCTGTTTTTCTGTCAACTTTCTGCTTTGTGGGATGATTGTCTCTTATGGCTTTGTCCACATTCCTTACTCTGAAGGGTTGGAAGGTGTGCTCTATGTGATTTTGCTACATCTGTTATCCTATCAACTTTTGCCTTGGTAGGGACGATTGTCCCTTATGGCTTTGATCAGATTTCTTACCCCGATGGGTTGGGGGTGTTACAAGCATTCTCACTCATTTTTAATTGCCAAATGGCAATTCTGGTGTGCAGGGGGTGTGTGTATTGTGAGACCACTGCTCTCAAACACACCCCCTCCACTCTTACATAGAACCATGTTGGTTTTGCAGCATGGCAACCTGCCTTCATGAATATGCATGGCATGCTGCCATGCTGCATGGGAACGGTCACTTCTGTGCAGGAATAAGCTATTCCTTATATATTTCCTTATATATATCCTCAAATGTTTTTCTTCCCTCTGGCAAAAAGGTCTTATATTTTCTGGGTAAACCAGATGTGTTTTTATTCCAAATTTCTTTAGAGTTTTCAGGAAGGGAATACATGCTTTCATTTTAGAGACAAGTAAAGAAGAAAAGTCATTGTCAAATCTGGTAATGATTGATGCAGACCAGGCAGTTTTTAGAACTAAGCCTGACCTGACTGGAAATGAATTTCACTAGCATGGATCTTGGATTTGAAGTTTTCTTATTTAAATTTGTTATTGATAGGGATCTATGTGCTCTCTCTATATTATATGAGTCTGTCCTGACTGGAAAAGAATTTCACTAGTATTGATCTTGGATTTGAAGTTTTCTTGTTTAAATGTGTTATTAATAGGGATCTTTGTGCCCTCTCTGTATTATAAGATAGGGATTCAGGGAGGTTTTAAGGTTTTGGAATCTAAGTAGTTATAACGTTTACCATATTTTTCACTCTTGCTTCTCATGCACTCCATATATCATGATATTATTCCTTCTTGTCCTGTTTTCAAGATCATCTATCTTCTACAGGAACTTGTTGTTTTCTTTTAAAATTAATTCAATGTTACTTCCTCCTTCAGTTAGTCTACCAACTAAATCAGTGAGTGAGTTTTTCATGGCAGATATCTAAAGTTTTTGCTGTTTAGCTATTTAATTTGTTAATTTTATCTGCTTTGTACAGTCTTGTTTGATTGTGTCTACCTCTGAGTCTAGTTTATCCAGTCTTAACGATAAGTTCTGCATAAAACTGAATTTTTTAAAAAAGTGCAGATTTTTCACCAGGCAGTCCAGAATAGTTTCCAATTCTTTATTTCACAATTTTAGATTTTTTTTTTGCTGAAAATAAAAATTAAATCGTGTCAAAAATGTATAAGAGAAGCAGAACAAAATTCTTGTGCTGTTAACTTATTGTCATCTTGGTCATGTCTCTGATTAATGTTATTCTTGGGAAACATACTGCATATTTGACAGTTTGATAAACAAAAACCCTATGTCATAAGACATACCAGGCCAACACATTATTTTCCTTCCATTACAATTGGCAATGTTTAACTTAATTTGATGGATTATTTTAAGCATTTTGTTTCATAACTGGTTTGAAACAATAACTTTGTTGGTTTTGAATAACCATTGCGACAGAGGAACCTCATCATAGAATGTATACTTTATTTGTATGTTCTGTATGCCTGACTATCCTGACAATTCCATTGTTTTAAGCATGTTTAACTCTATGCCTTGCTCTATTTATATAATTCCTTTCTATTTTTATGATTTTTTTCCAATTTAAATTCTGTGTTTTAATCATATCATACTATTATGTCTCATAAAATAATTCCCATTTTTTTCCTCTCACTTCCCCAATTTTGTCTATATTTAAACCATAGCCATTTCCCAAGACAATCTTTTTCTTCATTCTTTATTTTATAAAATGCCCAACAAATATGTAATGAAGCTAAAAAACTATATGATTTTTAAGGCCAAGACCTCATCCATATTTTTACACCCCCCATTTTGCAAGTTACCATCTTGAACCCCATATAAAACTAAAAATAATCTGTAACAATTGTTTCTTCGTTTCTACTGGTAGCAAAAAACCCTCTCAAGTGAACCAATTTTCCTAATATATAACAATGAATTAAACAGACCTTAAAATAAAAAACTCTAATTTTTCAACATATTTACTGTCACTATAGCTTACTAAAAAATCTTCCCACTGTTCTTCGATTAATTTATGTTCCACATACTTAAGCCATAATAACTTTTCCTCTGTCACAGAAAAAATATATACCTGCAATTTTACCTTTACTCTATACCGTTTACATTCCTCCTTATTTATCTTTAAACCTACTTCACTCATTCACTATCCTACCTCCATTATATGTTCTTTAATTCATCCCTTTCCATTTGCCATAATCACCAATGCATCTGCATAACACATTTATACTGGGATAGTCACTCTTGATTCCAAACTTATTTCCTTTTCACCCACTCTTATTTTTGACTTCTCTATTATTGCATTCATAATTAATTCAAACATACTACTAAAAGACAACCCTGCTTTAAACCCCTACTAATCTTGATTTCCCCACTAAGCCATCCATTCACATCTGTTGTCATATATGCTTTTACATGCACAAAATATATAATTCTTAGAGTTATCATCAAACCCATAAACCATCATGATCGCTAACATATTTTATGACTAATTGTATCACATGCTTTATCTGCATCACATATAGCTGCTCTATCACCTCCCTTTCCTACATCAGTATTCTCTACAACCTCTCTTAATATTAACAGCATGGCCTTACTTTCTCTTCCCATAATACCATTTACACATTCCCCAACCACTTGTCCAACAATATTGCTTACTTTTTTTGCCTTATTCTCACAAAACTTCATAATCTATATTACATTAAAGACTTCCAATTTCATGTATCTGTTCTCTCTCATTTTTATATATAAACTTCAAAATATGTTTGCATAACTCTACTTCTTATTCCCCTCTCCAGGAAATCATTTATAATTTTAATGCCTTCTTTTTCATTCTTCCACGTCTTCTTCAAGGGCAGAGGTGAGTAGTAGTACCCAGGCTGACAGTGAGGCACCTCTGTCAGATGATGCCATACTTCTTGTGGAAGGGGAGCTGGGAAGAGTTACAAAGAGAAAGATGAGACAGGCTCAGCTCTCAAACCCTACATTACAAGGCATGAGGGAGGTAACCAGTGAGGCACCTGATTCTCAAAAGAAGGAGGAATCTGTATACTGGGACAACGGGTTATTGTATAGAGAGTGGACCCCTAAGGGAGGGCTAGAGGGTGAGAGAATACAGCAGGTGGTAGTGCCCAGAGCCTACCATCTGGCACATCTAGCCATAGCCCATGATATTCCTTTTGCAGGTTATATGGGATTAAAGCATACCAAGAGATGTATTATGCAGAACTTTTATTGACCTGGGATTTCCAGGGATGTAACAGGGTACTGCAGGTCCTGAGAGCAGTGTCAAATGGTAGGGAAGGCAGGATACAATGTGAAAGCTCCTTTGATGCCTTTGCCTGCAATTGAGGAGACATTTCAGAAGGTAGCTATGAATATTGAGGGGCCTCTGAGTACTCCAAGTTCCACAGGAAAGAAGTATATCAGAGTGGTAGTAGATTATGCTACCAGATACCCTAATGTGATGGCCCTGTCCTCCGTTGAAACAGAAAAGGTGGAAAATGCTTTGTTAGAGATTTTCAGCAGGGTAGGTTTCTCAAAAGAAATACTGACTGACAGAGGTGCCAATTTCATGTCAGACCTGCTGGCTTGTCTGTGGAAGCACTGTGGGGTGAAACACCTAAAAAAACACCCCTACCATCCCCAGACTAATGGTCTGGTGGAGAGGTTAAACTCTAAACTAAAGAACATGCTACGGGCATTTACGGACCAGTTAAAGAACGAGCTGGACAAATATTTGTCCCATCTATTGTTTGCTTACAGAGAGGTGCCCCACCAATCCACAGGTTTTTCACCCTTTGAATTGCTGTATGGGCATAGAGTGAGGGGACCTCTAGATTTGATTAGGGATGAGTGGGAGGGTGAGTGTGAATCCCAAAAGAAGTCTGTTGTGGTGTATGTCCTAAACATCAGGACAAGTCTCAGGGAACTCATGGGCTTGACCCAGAAGAACCTGGCAGAAGCACAATAGCAGAACAAGGTGTTGTATGACAGGAATGCTTGAGCTAGACAGTATGATGTAGGGCAGCAGATAATGGTTCTCATTCTGTCAGACACACCAAGCTGCAGGCAACTTAGGAGGGACCCTTCAAAGTGGTAAGGAAGGCCAGTGATGTTAACTAGATAGTAGAACTGTTAGGCAAGAGGCAGGGGCACAAACTGTACCATGTTAACATGATGAAACCTCACCATGACAGGAAGGCCCTGGTTTTAATTATTTGTAGTAAGAGAAAGGAGGAGTCTGAGGGGGGTCTATGGTTATAGAGAGCCAGCCAGAAAATTCCCAAATTACTATGGTGGAGCCCAGGATTGCAGGCATATGACCGGAAAGTGCAGCACTGTACTAGGGTCAGCAATGCCAAGGCAGATGATATCTCAAGACAGGGTATGACATAGTGTATTCCCAGACAGGGTCACACTCTCAAGCAAAATTTCTCAAAGGTCACTTGAAAACCTAGCTTGAGTTTTTTGGGGTGAGAGAAATATAACAAAAGGAGATACTGCTAACTGAGCTATCTGAAATTTTGTAAATGGTTATGTGTCATTTGTGAATATCAACATGATTCATATGCTTGTGTTACAAATGTATTAGAACTGTATATCATATAAGATGGTTTGTACAGACATGTGCTGAAGAGATATGTTGTAGAGTACTCAGCTTAAAGATGTATCCACACTGTACCCTACGGGAAAAGAACAGAAATGTATATAAACTACTGTAACTGTGTAAATGTATATGTCTTTACAGTGGGAACTGGCACATAGAAGGTTAACTTTCAAAACTTCAGAAAAAATAATTGAAATTAAATTATTTTATAACTGTGTCATAAACGGTTTCAGTGCAACAGGAGACATAATAACTAGAAATAGAAGTTTTTGGTATTGTCATTAAATGTGGAGGAATGTAAATTACTTTATGACTTCCACCATTTGCCAAAAGCTCAAAGGTATCTGTGTTTTCACAAGTAGATGCTAAAATCAATGGTTATAAGCCTGGGACTTGATAGTCAGATGACAAGAAGAGATATCATATTGCCAGCTACCCTAGCAATAATATTTAAAATATTAATGTAAGAACTGTCTGAGAGAGAGAGAGAGAGAGAGAGAGAGACTGTGCATTCTGTATTTGTCTTTGACCTGACAACATCATTTGGAAACCTTACTCATCATATCCAACTGTCTTGCCTTGCTATGACTAAGCAAGTCTAGCGTACAGTAATTTTTCTTAGATACAGTTAGAAATAAAGAGAAGTATAGCTTAGATGTTTCCTTTATTTATTTGAGACTGTCCTGCAATGTTGTTTTAAATATTTTCTGAGATTTTGAACTCTGAAATAAGTGTGATTGTTTACTGAGCATTTTTCTTGTTCTTTTATTATTTATTTTTAAATATATTTAAATTTGTCAGTTGTGGCTGCTCTGTCTAGACATATTTTAAGCTCTTAGAGTACTTGCATATCTTTTTGGTGACACTGTGCTGTCCACTCCTAATACCCTTGCTCTTGGTCAAACTGCCATTTGTTTTAACAGTAACATTACACAGTAAGATTGGACACCCTTTGTTAAGTGCCTTAAAGTAGCTGATAAGGAGTGGCTGGTTTCAGTCCAAACAACCATACGTTCTGCAAGGATGGCATGCAGGGTCAAGCCAACAATGTAAACCACCAACGACCAGCAAAAAACGATAGTGAACACGCAGTAATGAAGAAATAATGATTATTTATTTATAATTCCTTCAAATCCAGACTGGTTTCGGCTATTCAGCCTTTATCAATGAATACAATAAAGTTTTAAAATATCATCTGCAAAACTGTATTTTAGATTGAAAAGCTATGTTATTTGAGAATCTATTAATTGTTTCATTCCTTCTTATGCTATTAGCTAAAGGTTTTCATAACTAATGCACATAGAAGAGGAGACAAGGGACACCTTTGCTGCATGCCTTTGTTTAAATTGAAACCCTGAGAAATGTAAGATCCAATTTTAACACATGCTTTGGAGTCTCTATACAGGTTTTCTAACATTCCAATATACTGTTCTAGAAATCCAAATGCTTCTAAAGTTTTAAACAAGTAGTTCCAATCTACAGAATTAAAAGCTGTCTTGATGTCTAAGCTAATTAAGGCCAACTTCCTGTTCATTCCTTTTGTTAAAAATCTAAGGTAGTTACTACCCTTTATGTATTATTATATGTTAATGCATTGACTATGAATCCTGTCTGAGCTTAATTAATTAATCTACTATATATCTTAATCTTGAAGTGAAAATGGAAGTAAATGTTTTATAGTCTACATTTATTTTATTTATTTTTATTTATTTTACATTTGTTGACCGGGATAGTCCGACTGGATACATGTCCATTTTCAGCGGAGGCCCGGGGAGAAAAGCTCCACATAGGTACAAGACAATATAGTTACAATACAATAAAATAAAATACAATAAAATAAAATAAAAGAAAAGGAAAAAAGCAAAATACAAGTTACATAAAAATTAGTTACTATAACCTAACAGTTTAACTACAGTTTGTAATACAGTTCATTAAAGTAGTGCAGTAGGTACTTTAGACAGTTACAAAATATGGTTACAGTGGTGAACAGTTAGTAAGCAAATGGATTACATGTCCCCTCTCTAGGTTGTCCTAATATATTTGGATTAGTTATGAAAAGAAGTGAGACCTTTGTCTAACAATGGCATCTAATCTGGATATACGCATGGGCAGAGCCAGTGCACCTTAAAATGTTGTTTTAGAGTCTTTTTAAATTGTCCAAGGGAGGAAATTAACCTAAGGTTGTTGGGGAGGGAGTTCCATAGTTTTCCAGTGGTGTTGGCGAAGAGAGCTTCACCACCCATATTGTTGAATTTGGTGGTGTGGACAAGGAGTCTGTTAGAGGAGCGAAGGCAACTTAGATTGGAGTAAGGAATTATTATATTGCTCAGTGCAGGGGTTTTGTCAGGTTGTTTAATGATTTTAAATGCTTCTGTGAGTTGGTTCATCTTGAGAAGATTGGGTAGTTCTAACCAGTCAAGTCTTTTCAGATTAAGGCAATGATGCGTTCTAAAGGGCAATCCAGTTACAAATCTGGCAATGTGATTATAAGAAACAGAGAGTTTGTTCAAATCACATTTGTTAAGGTAGGAAAGCAGAGGAGAGGCATATAGGAGAGTAAAGAGAAGGTGAGTACAAGCAATGCCTAGTTTGGCAATAGGGGTTAGAATTTAATAATGAAATAGGTATATATATGAGGGAAGTAACTTATTATCATTCCTTTTTTTAAGTATAGGTAAAATTTCAGAAAATTTCCATGATGGAGGAATTATTTTGTCACTCTGAATTATCCTGAAAATGTCACTCAGTAATTCCAAAATATTTAATGAAAGCAGACTATATAATTCCATACTTAAATCATCTAACCCTGGAGCTTTACCATTTCCCCTTTTCATTAAAGCTTCTTTAACATTTATCAGGGTAATACGCGTATTCAATAGACATGTTTGTTGGTCATTAACTTTATTAGTGGCATTGTTCTTTAAATACTTATCAGTTTTGTAATCATCATGATTATTATTTTTATATTATTAAGATCCTCATGGAAATGTTTTACAAATATTAAGTATTTCCTCTATGTCTGAAGTAAGCTTATTAGTGTGAGGATTTCAGATATTATTGGTTTGTGCCTTTTTACTTAGCATCTTACTTCTTTTGCTAATCTATGTAGATTTTTTTGAAATAATTGCATAACGGTGCAATTTTTTTTCTAAAGCTATCTCCACTTTATACAGTAAAACTGTTTAATATTTCGTCATTATAGTTTAATGACTTCAGTATTACCTAATGTATTTGTTGTTAAAACATCACTTTGTGGTTTTCCTCTTGAGTTTCTAACAACTCTTTGTCTCACTTTTTCATTTTATTTCAAGTTTATCTTCCCATTCTATCTTTAATATTAATTTGTAAAGAGTACCATACTTTGACTTTACTAACCTGACTATTATCATTCAATGATTAAAAAATTATTGATTTGCTCTTTACGGTAACACTTAAATTAATTTGGTTTCAGCATGTATAATGGGATTCTATGAATAATCTGAAATGTATTTATATCCATTACTATATTTATACTTAGTGTATTATGAGCAGATAAAGGACAAGGAATAGGTATAAAATAATTTACTCTTTTAAGTAAATCCACAGAGGCATAAATCCTATCAGTCCTAGTTTGCATCTTATGCACATAAGAATAATGACTAAAAAACAATGACTTATCTACTGCTTTTACCAGTAAATCAACTAAATTATTATTAATGATCCATCTGTTTAGTGCTATAGCTGATGCCAGTATTTTAGATTTCTTCTGTTAACTTGCATCTTCTATACTAGATATGCAATTAAAAATCCCCTGCTAAAATTAAACTATCCTTTACATGATTTTGTAGTAAGTTTAAGTGATCTTTAGCCACTCTTGCACATATGCCGTGGATCCAGTAAAAAGTAGCTAGTGTTTAGAGTTTTCCATTGTCTTGATTACAAATGCATACATTCCTTTGGGATCATTAATGGATTCCATCACAATATGCATTATAGTAGATTTTCTCCAAAGTATAACAGCTCCTCTCCTCTTTTGTTAAAATAATCAGATAACAAGATTCCATAACCTAAGTTATTTAAATATTGTATATCTTTATCTATCAAGTAAGTCTCTTGCAAGAATATAATGTCTCACGTATTTAATTTTAGATACCTCATTAATGATTTCCTTTTGTTGCCATTATTTAATCCATTTACATTAATAAGTAATAGATTAAAACTATACAAATTGTACATTGAAAAAGATCTCTTTGAAAAAATAATATGACACATTTACCACCATATTAATTTACTTATATATAAAACTCTAATTGACATTTACGTGTTTTGAATTGCTTCCTTCTACAAACTAAACTACTAAAACTCATAAATAACAAAAAAAGGCAAGTCTACAATTATAACTGTAGATATTACTAATAAAACAACCTAGCATGGATACCAAAGTTCCTAGTTTGCTTATCAAATAGACAAGCTTTGATCTACCTACCAACACCTAAAAATTCATCAAAAATGTGCCAATTGCTACCATTACTTACAAATGATTAATATAATATTATATATAGGTAAAAAATAACAATACTATTAATTTATATGTTTTCTTTTTAAAGCTAGTATCCCCATTACTACGTAAATGTTTAATAGTCCTCTTCTATTAATCAGAAATATTAAATAATGCAACAGCTATTAAATTATATAGCTATTTATGTAATTGTGGCAAAAATTACCTATTCAATGTTCCTAAATTATTTGCTCATTCAACATTGTTATTATAACTAGATCTCTAAATAAATAAGTATAACAGAGTGGGACAAGAAGAGATAATGACATCCATAAACATACAGATGACAGGTAATCTTATACTAAACTATAACACAAAAGGGAAATCATTATGTACATATATATTGGTTATGCTAAAATAAACACACATACATTATATATCTAATAAAAGCTCTGAATTCATTTTTAAAATGCAAGTGTCTATATTTCAAAATAGAGTAACACTCTTAACACAACAAATATCAAAATATTTAAAAATGTTTTATCTTATTAAACTACTTCAGAAAAATATGTACATTACTGAGGTGGAACATAATGTCTCAATATTTCTATGGAGTCAAAAAATACATATTTACTGTATTCAAAAGCTACAATTTGCTCAGTTCAAATCCCATTCCCCCTTCCAAGATTCAAATATATTATAACATCTACTTTATCCTCTATCAAAATTGATGTACTGATTCAACAACAAAACACCCAAATATTAGCTTTGACGTATGGAATGAGTTATTTGAGGTAGTCTTAGGGAATATAATAACATATAACGTGTAACAAGCTTCAAAGTTTACATGACCAAGCTTCAACTTTCAGCTTTCAGACCATTTTCAAGTATTTTTGTATGATTTTCTATGTAAATTGTACAGGAACTTGTACATTCACATGTCTGAAATATACATGTATATGTACTAGAGATCTTTCTCACCATCAGTTTGTTTTTTAAATATATTTTTTCTGTCTTATTTTTCCCACTAGTATTCTACCTTATTCTATATATCTTGTATTTCTAAAGTCTCCCATCAAATAGTTATTAAATCACCAGCTCACTCGTAAAGATTAGATTGTGCGTACATATTTTTCACTTACTGTTACTGCTCTTTTATTAATCTTACATATTAAATATTACATTCCTTGTGCATCTGCATATTACTTATAAGATGTTTAATGTTCTTATTAATTCTAGTATTACATGCAATTTACTCATAAGATGTTTAATGTTCTTATTAATTCTAGTATTTCAAGCAATCTTGACTATGTATAAAATAATTGCTGCTTGTTCTACTGGTCAGATCTAAGCTTCACATACTGATATCAGAATTTGACTACAGTTTGTGTAAATGACAACTCATAGCAAACATCAGCTGCTAATTTCCTTTGTAAGTTTCTCATTCCTTAGAGGAAGCAATCAGTATTAGTACCGTGATAAGTCCAGTTAACTAGGCAAATCTGTAATGAATAAAAATGATAACTACAGCCACAAATGATTTAAGACTTTAATGTTAAAACTAAAAGTACATAAAAAATAATCACGATAAAACACAAATATAACAGGTAAAAGAATACTGAAAGGACAGATACCGTTTAAGTGCAGATACACTTTCACCCATATGACTTCCTCAGGCTAATAACAGTTAAAACTTTATGATACAATATATTTATTATTTGGTGAAAATGTTTGTGGCTTCAGTTATCATTTTTATTTGTTAAGAGTTTCTCATTCCTCTAACATTATTTTTTTTAAATAATATGTACATTTAATATGTATAATTGGGGTTAATAACACTACAGTATAAGCTATTATGATGCACAATGCAAGCAAATAATATATTAGCAACATCTCAGTATAAAACTTTACTACAGCTTTTTTGTCTTACCAATTCTTCACTTCCATTAAAAAAGATGTCAGTTTGACTAAATTTCTCACATATATACTTGGAAAAAAAAGAAAGAAAAAATAAAATTATTATCTTTTTTCACAGACATCAGTGATGAATTGTGACCTAAATTTTCTTCAGGGCAGCTCAAGGCAGGAAGAATCCAACACTCTGACAGAGAAGGAACATTATTTTGCTCTAAAGCTTTCTTTAAGTGTTTCGTTGAAACATTGATTTTACATATACATGCACACACAACAATGCTTGTTTTTAATTCTACATTGCCCTTTTAATGATACACTATCTTAAATCATGTTCAGCATGTGATTTGTTAATTGCTGACACTTGTTATGTATTTAAATGATTTGCTCTTTGCTGCATTTAATGTCTGATGAAGCGTTGGATACAACGCAAAAGCGCTTACTCCTGCAGTTTTTATTCTGTTTTGTCATTAAACCTGGATTTTAATGAACTCTATGGACTGTGACTTATTCTACTTGTTTACTTGAACCTTCCAACTGGATTTATCCTTACAGCGCATGTTGCACACCTCTAAGATTTTTTTGTGTTCTTGATTTGTTCTTAACAGAGGGTGCTTTACCTGGCAATATATTGGTTTTTAATTCTTTCTTTAAGTGTTAGTTGCTTCATAAATGACATCTGAAAGGAATGTGTTACAAAGGAACAAGAAAAACAAAATTACCAGTACTTTAACACTTCTAATTAGCATTTTCTTTAGATCTGACATTCAGGTAACCTAGCAATGCACATACTAAGCAAAGTTAAGCAAATAAATTAAAATTCTTAACTTATATAGTCTTAAAGTTACAGATTCTATTGCTTATAATTTAATGACATTCTCTTATAAGAAGTATTTGTTTAATATTTAGAAATATAAGTTTAGTTAAAGGAAATATTTTAAGTCTTTCCCTGTAAATATAATAAAAGAGTAAAACTAACCATTTATACTTCTCATCATGACAAACATGTTAGCTTAATATATAAATACTTGCTTTCATATGTTCTGAAGCTTAAAATCCAGTACAAACATTTTTACTGAAAGAGCAAGTCTAGTGTTTCAGAAAAAAAGGCCTGCAATCAGATAATGAAAGTCACTTGTTTTTAGATGTTTAATTTTAGAAGCAGGTTTCAGGGAATTCAGGTCACTTTGTCTATTCGGGGATATATTGTTCCAGCCCATTTCTTCAGTATTATTAAGGATTTTATTGATGTTAACAAAGTGGATGCCTCCTCCAATATGTTAAATATTTTGATTTCTTCGGAAAGAAATAATTTGATAATTGCAGGAAACATCAAAGTGGCTTCAATATTGTTCTTTTTAAGTTCCCTGATCAGTGATAAACAGGAATTTCTTTCACTCATTACTTTACTGGAATAATAAAGGTCAAATCTGACCACATCTTCACCTATTTTAATAGGTGGGCTGGACCAAGCTGTTTTCAATATTTGGTCTTTTTCTACGCTAGACATGAACGTCTATAATGTCACATGGCAGTAAGTATTCCTTCTTTGAAGGTGCTCTCAAGGATTTATGTGCCCTTTCAATTCCAAAAGATAAAATCCCATGTAGATTTAATGTTTTATGTAGACAGATAGTTAATTTATTGTATTGTCTCCCTAACACTTTTCAGGTATACCATAAATTGCAATGTTATTTCACCTCAGTCTATTTTCTAAATCATTTAGTTCAATGAACCAGTTATTTTGTTTTAAAAGAAATTCAGTATGAGACTCAACTTTATTTTTTCTTCATTCATGACCATTTAAAGTCTCTTTCATACTGCTGATTTGTGTACTTTATTGTTTTACAAGAATTTCCAAATGTTTCATCTTTTTTCTGCTCTCTACTGTGATACTTTCTCATTTGGTATCCCCTTTGTCTTTTATAAGTAACACAACCTGAACACTAGATAATAGTGACTGTTTATCTTTTTAACACAAGAATCCTGAGTACCATTTCTTGAGTGTCTCATGTTGAAGTATCTTCTCTCTCTTAAACAGACATTTGAATTTCTGGCAGAAAAATGCAGCTTTTGAAGAACTTGAAGCTATAAATCTTTTCTCTGACTATTAGTGGATAGAATTAGCTAAACAGTATCTCACATTTAAATTTTTATTATATGTTCTGTCACAGAAAAGTTTTCAGTCACAAAGCTTTCACGCGTTGCTGCTCTAAGTTAGCCATCTTGGCCAAGGCCTACATTCCTCCTTTATGATTCTTAAATTAGCTAATACCTCTTTCATCAACTTTCATTCTTTTTCCTAAAAAGGAAACACATCTCCCTTTTAACAAATAGTTCTGCTTAAACATTAACAAACTTATTTGTTTTTATTTTAGTTATTCAATTTCTTCTCTTTTCATTATTTCCTCTTCACTTACATTTAACATTTCCTCATAGTCATAATAAATCCCTATATTCAGTTATTTATATACCAAAAAACTTTCTAACTTTATATACTCCCTTTTATACTTGTCTTTATAAACCACCCACAGTTATCTAAATATTTGCAAAAAATTTAATATACTTAATAGATGAACTACTTACCCATAGAATCTCTGCTAGATACAATTGATTGGATATCACAGTGATATGAAAACTCAACATCAATAGCCTGCACAACATTATCCAGCAAATCTACTTATAAAACTGCATAATCTATCTTAGTTCTAATATTTCCTGTCCAAAAGGCATGCCATCTTTTTTTCTGACATCCAGTACTACTTCCTTAACTACTTTTCTAAGGTGTATACTGTCTTTATTGATTTTGGCTGCAACCTTTCTCAAATTGTTGTAAAAAAATCACTGTCTATGGTTATATTCATATCTTTACTTACATATTTTCTTAAATCCCTAAATAAACATTCCCTCTTCTTATTTTTGTACATGCATACAAACTAATAACTCTCTAAACATCATTCCATTTCCTTACATTACACATTAGACATATTTCAGGAAAAATGTAATACCCGATTTCATCCCACCATACCATGACCACACTATTTTTAGTATATTCTCATATATGTAAATAATTATTCAATTGCTATGTGATCCTATTCACCTGGGCAGTGCCAATGAATGCCCCCAGATTCTCAAAAGCCTGCACGGAGTGCAAAATGAGTGCAGTAGCTCACGCAGGCAATATGTCTGCCGTGCAATCCAGGAACGGCCGGCAGGGGCGTGCACAACAGCTCCGGCACTAATCTTGCATGGACTAAGCCCTGGTATGCAAATCACCTCATTTGCTGGAAAAATCCATGCAAATGAGGTGATATTGCAATCCAGGAAGGTTGCAATAGTCCGTGCAAGACAAGTGCAATCTGCAGAAATGTACTCAGTTACTAACCATTTCTGCAAATTCCAAAAGGGAACTATGACAGCTCCAAATAAAGGCAGCATATTACTGAGGAAGCATGCCAATGGCCAAGTACAAGGCCATTGGCATTGCAAACTGTAAAAAATAAATAAATAAAATAACTTTTTTTTCCACTGATCTCGGCTGTGCAAGCATAGGGCAGTGACAGGCATATGGGATCGGGGGGGGGGGGATAATGAAATAAACTGAATATGTGCATTCTAACAAAAATCAGTATTCTACCATGCAAGTCAATTGCAGGCAAAAGATAACCTGGCCAGTGAGTAGTGGTTGCTAAGGGGGGAGGCTCAGTGTGGGATATGCAACTATGCATTAGTAGGCAACCCTATACAAATGAGGGAAAGGATAGTGAATTCTAAATTTTCCCAGGGTGTGAGGCAGGTCCCAAGAGTGTAAGAGTATAAATAGATGGGTGCAAGACTAGGATATAGGTGACATCATGGGAGGGTGTCAGGCATACTGTAAGCGGATTGGAGACCTGTGGCTTGAGATCGCTCCTAGGTTAGCACAACTAACTAGGGGTGTGTCTAAACCTGCCTAGCACACTTTACAAAGTGTAAGCGGGTGTGTGCGGCACACACCAGGTTCCACAGGAAGAAAAAGGAAGTTAAACAAGGAAAAAGCAGCTCTGTGCACATATGAGCACTCTGTTTGCATGGCGCACACACTGGCTTAAACAGGGAGGCAATGGGAAAGGAAAACAGCAGTAGGAAGGTAATCAAGGAGGACTAGCTTAGCTGACAGGTGAAATGTATCAGAATCAGACAATTACAAAGGCAGCAGACCAGCTCAGCCCAGCACAACACTATAAACTATGCAAGCACCTTTCCCCCTTGTTTTTCACAAAAACTCTGCACCACCAGTGTATGTAGATGGGGAAATTTTACAAAACGAAAGCAAAAGAAAAAATGTTAGGGTCTGCTTTTGCTATCATAAACCAGCATGTGCAAGAGGCTGAGGGTGGTGAGGATGTGAATGCTGCTGAGCAACCCACAGTGAAGAGACAGAGAAGAGTGCACAGACCCAGGGTAACCTACCAAGGGCTACATGAGCTGGAGATTGTGGAGTGCTATAGGGTGGACAGGGTTCACCTACAGCAAATTGTTGAGCTGTGCCAACCACTCCTCACACACAGAACTAACAGAGGGGAACCCATCTTAGTGGATACCAAGGTATGTGTAGGTCTAAGAATACTAGCTACAGGTACCTTCCAAAGGCCAGCTGGGGATATGATGGGGATATCACAGGCATCAGCATCCAGGGTACTCCACCAGTTCCTGGATGCCATTTCAGCACATGTCGGTGAGCATGTATATTTCTCCATCACCCATGATGCATTGGCCAGCAATATGTGTCTCTTCCACCAGATAGCAGAATACCCTGAGGTAGTGGGTGCAAGAGACTGCACACACATATGCATTAAAGCATCACCAGGTGAGCAGGGTAGGGTCTACATCAACCGCAAGGGCTTCACCTCTATCAACTGCCAGGTCATGTGCGATGCCCAGGGCATAATAATGAATGCGTGTGCTGGCTGCCCTGGAAGCTACCACGATTCCCACATCTGACATCTGACACAACTGTACCAGACATTTGCCAATGGGGACATTCCACACGGTCACCTAGTGGGGGATGCTGGATACGCACTGGAGCCATGGCTGATAACTCCCATCAGAAATGCGCACACACCTGAACAAGAACTCCATAATGACGCACACGCACAAACATGAATCATAATAGAGCGTGTGTTTTGGATGCTCCAGTCACAGTTCCGGTGCCTGGACACATCCAGTGGAGCCTTGCAGTACTCACCAACTACATGTACCCAAATTGTCCATGTATCTGCCATGCTACACAATATGATCCTACGGAAATAGCTGCAGCAGGAACAGCACGGGGCAGGGCCACACAGCCCCCCACCAATGCCAAGGCCTGCACAGGCACAGAGTGACTTCGAGGAGGAACAACCTGAGTCTGCTCCAGTAGGCAGAAGGAGATGTGCCCAGTGTGC
Organism: Protopterus annectens; assembly: GCF_019279795.1. Classification (NCBI taxonomy): domain Eukaryota; kingdom Metazoa; phylum Chordata; order Ceratodontiformes; family Protopteridae; genus Protopterus; species Protopterus annectens. The sequence goes on along the minus strand of NC_056735.1, from coordinate 811,725,438 downwards.
CCTGGCCTTGGCAAAGAGGCAATGCATAGCACATGCACTGACAGAGTAGGGACCCAGGGAATGACACCTCTCTCCGACTCGCACACACAGTAAAAGGGATGCCAAACATGACACTACCTGTGCTCAAGCATGTATAGGGAGTGTACTATGTGCATCTGACATAGGCAGACCTGCATCACCACCCTCAATACTGGGACACCCACAAGGTAAGTGACTCACACATGCCAGTCAGGGGGGGCACATACCCAACAACAGTCACAGCCAGCAGGATAGGTTTAGACAAACACAAACAAATGCTGTACTATGGCCTCTGAATGAGTCCCATGGGTAACCCCTACCCCAGCCCTACACAGACAGACTACAGCAGGCCAGCCAGTTGGATGTCATTTGTGAAGGCTAGGAAGTCAGAAACTAATATGTAGGTAGTGAAAGCTATGATCTGTAGTACACTGGTATGCCTCTACCCAGCACGATAGGTAAGACTACAGACTGAAATGGTGTACCTGACATACAAGTACAGTCTTAGCAACTGTGTAAAGGTGTAAGGTGTGCCCACATCCTATGTACACTTATAGTAACAGCAGGTTTGCCCCCCCACCCCATGTAGAAATGTAGAAACAGTTTGGTACCCCCCCACTAAGCAGAAATGTAGCAACAGTCAATGCCAACTAACTGATGTATACCCTGCAGACACAGCAAGCTACCTGTTGGCATACAGCACAAAGGTTAGCACCGCAGTATAAACCACCTGGACTTGATCCACTCATGCAATATAGATGGCCATAATGGGCATGCTCACACACTTAGAGGAATGAAGGCAATGTAAGTCAACAACATACTGAAAGCCCATACTGGGCATGTTCACACACTTAAACAGAAGAAGGCCATGTCAGCAAACAACAGTGGACCAGACATATCAGGCAGTTGCAGTTCTCAGTGCTGACGCATGTCAGTATGCACCACTCCTGCCTTGCACACACAGTGAATAGGAATACAGACATATATGTAAGAGCAACACACTATAATAACACTACAATAAGGTAGATAGACATAGATGTGTTGAAGAGGGTGACATGACAAGGAGACATCTCGGCCTGTCCCACCCAGCAGACAGCCAAAGGGCCCCAAACACATGAGGTGCAGGTGTCACTCACTGCAGATACTAGCCACCAGTATCTGTCAGCATGATGGTGTGTTGCACTTGCCAGTTGTGCTACATGACTGTACAAGGAAGATGTCACCTAGTAGCTGTAAACACTTACCTGTGGCATATGGCCCTGTGTGTGCCTGCATGTAGCATGTCAAACCCTACATGAATGAGTTACGGCCCATGCACAAACCGCCTTTCCCATAGCAGTATCATGACAAGCCTGCTGAGGTCATCCAATGTGAAATACACCTTTGGGGTAGCTGTAGCTCAGTGATCCCCATGGTGTGTCCCATAACTGTGTACTGCTGTGCTGATAAACTAGTTAGGTAGTAGTCCTAACCCCAGACTTGGCAACTGTGTGTGTGTGTGTGTGTGTGTGTGTGTGTGTGTGTGTGTGTGTGTGTGTGTGTGTGTGTGTGTGTGTGTGTGCGTGTGTGCGTGTGTGTGTGTATGTGTCTGACTGCATAGAGAACAATGCTTTTTAGGCTACTCACAGCCCATACAATACACATACTTGACTTTGGCAAGTCTGCTGATGTCACACACCTAGAAATACACCTCTGGGGAAATCAATGCCCAGTAATCTCAGTAGTACATCTTGTAACTGCATACTGCTCTAGTGTGATAAAAGAGCAAGGTAGGTGTTTTAACCCCAGACCTGGCAAGTGTGTATGTTGGTGTGTGAATCTGTGTGTGTGTCTGACTGAGCAAAGAACAATGCTTTTTAGGCCCCTCACACCCTGTACAATACACATATTTGACTTTGGCAAGGCTGCTGATGTCACTCACCTAGAAATACACCTCTGGGAAAATCAATACCAAGTAATCTCAGTAGTACATCTTGTAACTGTGTACTGCTCTACTATGCTACCATAGTAAGGTAGGTGTTTTAACCTCACGTCTGGTAAGTGTGTGTGGGTTGGTGTTGAATCTGTGTGTGTCTGACTGAGTAGAGAGCAATGCTTTTTAGGCCACTCACACCCCGTTAAATACACATACTTGACTTTGGCAAGGCTGCTGATGTCGCTCACCTAGAAATACACCTCTGGGGAAATCCCAGCCCAGTAATCTCTGTGGCGTGTCTTGTAACTGCGTACTGCTGTAGTATGATAAAGTAATAAGGTAGGTGTTCTAACCCCAGACCTGGTAAGTTTTGTTGTGTGTGTCTGAGTAGAGAGCAATGCTTTTTAGGCCACTCACACCCTGTACAATACACATACTTGACTTTGGCAAGGCTGCTGATATCACTCACCTAGAAATGCACATCTGGGGAAATCCCAGCCCAGTAATCTCCGTAGCATGTCTTGTAACTGTGTACTTTTCTAGTGTGATAAAGTAGTGAGGTAGATGTTCTAACCCCAGACCTGGTTGGTGTGTGAACCTGTGTGTGTGTGTGTATGTGTGTGTGTCTGACTGAGTAGAGAGCAATGCTCTTTAGGCCACTCAAACCCCATACAGTACACATACTTGACTTTGGCAAGGCTGCTGATATCACTCACCTAGAAATACACCTCTGGGTAAATTACAGCCCAATAATCTCCATAGCTTGTCTTGTAACTGTGTACTGCTCTAGTGTGATAAAGTAGTGAGATAGATGTTCTAACCCCTGACCTGGTAACTGTGTGCATGTGTTGGTGTGTGAATCTGTGTATGTGTCTGTCTAAGTAGAGAACAATGCCTTTTTAGGCCACTCACACCCCGTACAGTACACATACTCGACTTTGGCAAGGGTGCTGAAGTCACACAACTAGAAATACACCTGTGGGAAAGTCATAGCCCAGTAATCTCTGTACAGCATCCTGTAACTGCGTACTGCTGTAGTGTGATGTAGAACTGTGGTTGGGTTCCATCTCCACCCATTGCAGCTCTGGATGTTTTGTGTGTATTGCAATATTTGTGTGTGGAGCAATGCATTATAGGCTACTAACTTGCAGTACATTTCAAATGCCCTACATTGTGAATCCTGCTGATGTCATTCATTGTGAAGTAATACTTTGGAGTGAAAGCTGTCTAGTAATCCCTGTGGTGCGGTCTATAACAGCTCTATGCTGTAGTGTGATATAGACCTCGATCAGGGGTTCTATACCCACCCTTTTCAGTTGTGGATGTTTTGTGTGTGTCTCACTGTCTGTGTAAGGAGCCATGCGTTTTGGGCTAGTCACTTGCAGTACAGTGGAAATGCCCTTCTTTGGTAAACCTGCTGATGTTATTCAATGTGTAATACACCTTTGGGGAACAATGTCTCTAGCAATCCCTGTGGTGCGTCCCCCAACAGCTCCATGCTGTAGTGTGATATAGACCTCAATAAGGGTTCTATACCCGCACATATCTGTAATAGATGTTTTGTGTGTGTCTCACTGTCTGTCTAGGGAGCAATGCATCTTAGGCTAGTCACTTGGCCACTGATAGTAGCTATGCAGTGATAGCAGTGGGCTACAGAGGGCATGTCACCCTGCCCAACTGTCCAATAAGCACGTACATGCAGACAGTGCACCTCTACCATGTTCCCCAGTGGACACCTGCACCACCTGTGGTGCCTTCACATGTGACTCACAAATGACATACCATGCTTGACAACATGTCCTGTATGGACAGATGACACTGACATCAGGGAATGCTGTTGGCATGCCATCAATGTAGGTGAAGGGTAAACCTGCTGCCCAGTACCAGTTTCTGCCATAGGTGGGCAAGACTGGCACATCTGATGATAATCTATGTTCACAACATGGGCCAGACACCCCAGGTATAGTTCCACATGTCACTGTACATGAATGTGGGAGGGGTGCACATCACAGACACCATCCATGTCATGCAATAAAGAACACATACATGGCATGTGGTGCACAGCATTGACCACACACAATAGTCACCCAGGTGACTGGATGGGGGATGCAGTACTCACCTGTGTGGGCAAATGCAGTAACTACAGGCCTGAGCCACAATGCAGACCATTTTCATGGTGGCCTGATGCCAATGTATACCCATTGCCTACCCTTGTACTGCCTGCTGGCACAGTTGACCACCACACACCCATGTAGACATGCACCCATGCATGTCAGAACTGGCACCCTGTGTGTTCATGTGTGTGTGTGTGTTGTATGGTGCATATGTCCACATCCACACTCACTACAACACCCCAAGGCATACTGAAGCATGCTGTCTGATGTGTGACATCTCCTCATATGCGTTACCCATACGTCCTCCTTATGACCTGTGTGGTGCATGTGATACCTGCACATTGATGTGTTGTGGCAATCCTACTAGTGATGAGTTGCACACCTGGCCCTGCCAAGTGTGTCAATTTGTGTGCGTCCCTGTGTGAGTGTGCCTGTGTTGATGCTGGAACCTGTTCATGCAGACAGGCACATGTACAACACCTACCTTATATCTACTGTATCCCTGTTGCAGATGTCACTCACCCTCACAAAAATGTTCTGAGTGCTCCACATCAGGTAACCCATGTGGTGTGTCCAATAACTGCATCGAACTGTGATAGCAGTACATAGTTGTCGGGGGGGTTGATATGCTGTGCTGGTAGTTGTGTGAAACAAACATGCTTTGGTTCTACACTCCCACCCCTCCCCTGACATGTATTTGCCTCTGTCTGCTTCCCCCACTCCCTCTCTGGTGGATATGGAGACTCACACCTGCCTTGTTTAGGCAGCAGCATGTGTATTTTATCTGGTGCTCATGATCAACTGATGGCCTCTGCACGAATTGCAGCCCTCCACTAGCTGATTGCATGTGGAACAGCTATGGTAAAAATCCCATAACCAGTTGCATGGAAACACATTCCAATATCTAGGAACATCATGGTGGTGTTGGGCCTTTTCAGTCACTGTGAGCAGGAACTAGATCTGTTGTTTGGCAAACAGCATCTCAGATGGATTGGGGGTTTACCTCCAACAACATACAGTGTGGAAAGAGGGCAACAAACAGGAGAGGGGTGTGCCTGACCTGACTACAGACTGTAAGTGCTGCTATACTGCATTTGGAGTAATGTTGGTTTAATAGCATTTGTCTGGATATGCCTGTCATGCATGTAGTAATATTTGCCATGTCAATTCCATGTATATGAGGATTCCCCATCTGCAGGGTCATCTGCAGACTGGACAGTGTTGTGCCTATGGTTTCATGTGTTATCCACAGTGCATCTCTTTGTGGAATGCAGACAGTAGTGTGAGGATTGCAGTCTGTAGATGGTGAAGGCCGTGAGAGTTACTGACTTCATATGCCTCATAGGACATATGTTTCAACAAACAATATTACAATGGAAAAAATACAAGGTTATAACAGCAACATGTCTATACTGGCCCTGCGTATGAGCTGTCAGCCACACCACTGTCAATGTTTGTACATATGGCATGCATGAAGTAGTGCATATGTGCTGTATGCCATATCTAGTGTCATCATATCTGATAACAAGCCAGTGATATAGCAGATTGCTACACATGTCATGTACAGTAGGGGTTATATTTCATGATAGAAGCTGGATGTTCTGTGGATGTTTGTACAGTACTGAGGTCTGTGTAGTAATGGTGAATGTCGGCAGTGTGTGTATTGTTAATATGTACTTTATCCTGTGTACAGACTGTGGTAGATGTCATTGTCTTAGCTCCCCTTCTATCAGATGTTACATGTTGCCCCACTGTATGGTATCGTTCCACCGTACATCTTTGTAGGGCCATACACATACACATGTCCCATACCATAGACAGGCATCAGACCAAACTGTGTAGCAGCACAGTATATGTAGAGACATTCTGTGACTGGCACATATGAGAATGGTGTAGAACAGATAGTCCATATACTGTAATATTATGCTAGCCTACCATATGTGGCTGTGTTCACATTGGTTGTGGTAATGCATTGTCACACAGGTGTATCTTACCCTGTGCTGTCACATGGCTGTTGAGCCTGCTATATATGCAAGTACATGTGCATTCCCCTATACAAGATGTAAGCCAGTAATGAGCCAGTCTGCCTGTAACCTGCACAGTGCATTGTTACATGCCTAGCAGTGTAGTATACTTAACCAGTGGGATGTCATGTGCAGATACTTGCCAGATGTACTGCTGCCGGGCCTCCCTTAAAGGTAATGTTTGTCAGACAGACCAGTGGGATGCTGTACAGATGTATGTCAATATCTAGTGGGTAGTATGTGTCCATGGCACCCCTGTACCAGCAGTTATTATGTGTCAGGCCAAACTGAAGTGTGTGACTCCAACACCTATGGTGCCAAATGTATACCAGTTGTCATGTGTTATACCCATCTACATGGCTGTCTACATCCATATTGTCAGACCTGGTACACATGTGGTGCACTAAGGGAATATGTGTATACTCTGGACTGTACAGGGTGTGTCCGAAGCACCATATAAAGTGGCCAATATCTCTGCTGCACTCCACAGGGGCATTAGATGCTAGCAGTGGTACTTCACAATGATGTCCGTTGGATGTCTGTCAGTAGCCAATGGCACACATGTTATAAGGAGATGTCAGCATCCACACACACCATGTCTGTGAAGACAATCCCAATGACAGTAGCAACAGTCTAGTAATATACCTGCTATACATACCTGACATCCCTTGCACTATGACATTGGAACTGTAGATGCTGGGGTATGGCTACACTCTATGTCCAGGATATATGTTGGAAATATATGTTCATGTACCTATCCAGATAGCTATATCTATCTATCTATCTATCTATCTATATATATATATATATATATATATATATATATATATATATATATAATGACACGTGTACTACATTGAATTACCACTGTCATGGCAACCACCCACTAATAAATCCCTACAGCATGTGGCCGTGGTCCCTTCACATTTCCTGTGTGATGGACATCCGTCCTGTGTGTGGGCATCAGTGATACAAGCAGCAGGTAGCAATATCTCTTACAGGAAAACATGCACACTCAGAGCGGACACATATTTGTAGGAGGTTCAGAAACTACAGACAGATTGTGGGTAGAGTTGTGTAATGCTTCGCATAGTACTGGTGTTACATGGTGTGTGTGTGTGTGTGTGTGTGTGTGTGTGTGTGTGTGTGTGTGTGTGTGTGTGTGTGTGTGTGTGTGTGTGTGTGTATGTATACTAGTGTACCTTGGAATGCAGTCTGTCTGCATGACTCACTACTGTGGGCCTACCTCTTGCTGGACAGAGGTATGCCTATCATGTGTTGTCCGTCCACCACACAAGCCCTGTGTCTGATATGATACTGGCAGTGTGTGTGTTGCATGCTACCGGTACATGGCTACAACCATGTATATATCTAACCTCAATTACCTGATGAAGGGTTTGTTGCAGACTATCCTGTAACACCAGCACCTTGCTTAGTGTATGGCAACAGTGTTCCACATATATGCTTGTGTTCCAGCCTCTGTCCCCATCTACATACCAAGCTCTGCACATTTGTCATGCTGTTGGGGGTTGTTCTGTAGTGGGCTGAGAGTATATCACACTGCCATTGCTGCCATTAGTACACTGCTGTTGTATCCCCCGCACATACACTTGGGCTGGGGCCATATATGTGTGGGTGTCACCTACACAACACGTGTGCACCCTTATGCACTGCAGAGGCCAGTTTATGTAACAGTGGTATATGGTCATGTATTAATGAGTCCAGGTGGGGAGCACCATAAATGTCCTAGGCTGTTACAAATGTGGGGGTATCAGGGGTGAGCTGCCACAAGGTATGTGGATATACAGTACCATATATTCCACCTATATTGCAACTACTAACATGACATGGGGTACTGCAAGCCTACTGTCCCCTGCAATACAGACTGTTCTGTGCATTATGCCTTGATATGTTCCGAGTACAACCCATTGGATCACAGAATGTCTTTACCTACTACTGAGATTGCATAGAGTGTAGATAGAGGCTGCTGAACCACACACCTGCAGTACATACTTTTGATTGTGTGGTACCCTGTGGCCCAGTCTGTCAGCACTATTGGTAGTGTATTGCAGGGCACAGGTGTTTGGTTGTGGGGGGATGCCTATTCGTACAAGACGTATAGTGTGTGGGGCCTCTCAACCCCATTAACGGCGCATGTGGACATTGGTGTATTTGTTAATCTGCAATTGCTGTCTACAGATGTATGGCCATATATAGCTATATAGATATATGTGCATAGATAACGATATATATGTATATAGAGGTAGTAAAACAACATATATATTTGAATACATGTGTATCTATACATATATGTGTATGTTGTATCTGTTAAGGTTGCACTATAATTACACACGCAGACATCTAGATGTTGGTAAACATTCTCTGCACTGTTGCATGACAGGACTGGCTGATATGTTTCTGAAACATTAAATAACTGTGCACCTGTCATGGCTTAGTGGTACATCGGTTTGTCTAGGATGTGCAGGGTCCTTGGTTTGAGCCTTGCCAGAGTTGTTTAATTTGTTGCTGGCCAGAACAGATCCCTTTGGATAGAGAGTGATTAAGACACCATAAAGCAGTTGTAAGCAGGTTTGTGTGTTCTGCCCAGCAACAAAATAAACATGTCCTGCAAGGCTCATAACCAGGACCTTGCACATCATACACATAGTGATTTGCCACTAAGCCATGGCAGATATGCATAATCATGATGTGTCACCATTCATATCATGCATCCCAGGTATACAACACTACAGGGATTGTATTCCACCATGTAGATGTATTTGTGTATAGATATATATATATATATATATATATATATATATATATATATATATATATGTATTCATCAATGAATGGTTATAACATATCTATATATGTAGATATAGGTATAGACATATCTATATACATACATACATATATATATATATATATATATATATATATATATATATATATATATATATATATATATATATATATATATATATATATATATATATATATATATATATATATATATATATATATATATATATATATATATATATATATATATATATATATATATATATGCCAGTACATACAGATATACATAGATACGCATACAGCCAACGATATATATGTATATATCCACATGTCCACATACAGACAGCACGAGAAATGCATATATGTCAGCATATATATGGCTCACCTTTCAAAGGGAGAACTCCTCATGTCCGGAGGCTGGTAGGCCTAAAGTATGTTCTCAACATTGCACAATCCTGCAATACATGCATAGAATGTGCAATGTGCGAATGTCATTATACATTCGCTCTTTGCAGATTAGGCAATTTGGTTGCGGATGCCACTATAGTGTGGATGGGGAATAATTGCCTATCCACACTGTAGTGCACACTAGGAGTTTGTATATCACAGTAGGGGGGTTGTGGGGGGGGGGCCTTGCCCCCCAGAGGGGGGTGCAGGGAGTCATGCCCCCAACCATTACGATATGTATTCCAACCTGCAGTTTGAGTGTCAGCAAAGATGCCTGTAGAACTGCAGTTCTCTTAACTGTGGTGCAGTAAGCAATGACGGGTTAGTCCTTTCTGTTTGCAGAAAGGACTGTTCAAAAGAATGTTTGTCCCCCTGTCAAAGGTGAACACATATATATCAATATAGGCATATATGGACATACATCTGTAGATTTAACTCGGAATGTAACCACAACATATATGTCCACATGCACCATTGATGGGTTTGAGAGACCCAAACAGCATACATCTGGCATGCATACGTCCTTCGTCAGACAAATACATCTGGCCTGCAATACAATACCAATCTTAGTAGATCCCATAATCAGGACCCTACATGACAAGGGCAGTACATGTTAACAATACTCCATCCCACCTGTAGGATGTAAGGCTGGCATTACTAACATATCATGCAGTACAGTCAAGTGGCATGTCATGCTTAGGGGAAGGCCCTGGGCAGGTGCAGTAAGTAGCTGGGATCCCTCATACAATCCAATAGCCCTACACCTGACAATGGTTTCACCATTGTTGGCAAGGACAGCCACAAACCCACTATGTCAGCTGGGAACTACCACCCGGTTGCCTGATGACCGTGGTCTGCAGGGACATGGAACATACCAACAATGACCTATGGCCAACATCACTGGTTATCTCAACACACGGGACCCTGCCAAAGTATGTTGGACTTGTCAAAGGCAGAGAATACAACTTGAACCCGGCATACCTCCTCAACCCAATCATGACAGGTGTAGATGAGGGTTAGGAGGTGCACAATGCCTATGTACATCATAGCAGGTTTTTTACACCATCTTGCTTGTAGGAATGTGTGTGGTTCTTACGGGATCTACCTTCGTTCACAGGATATGTTTCCACCAGGACTGCTTGGCATATGTCAACATACCACATGCACCATCCCTTGGGCATACAGTCCTACACAGGTCATAGATGTGTCAATGCCCTCCTCCACACTGTTGAGGTGTGCAGCACTACTGGGGTTGCTATAACTCACTGGCTATGGCTGCTGTGGACACAACTGCCATAATTGCAGTTACTGTTGCATCTATCCCCCCAAATAGCTGTCGGTAATACTGTACAGTGTATGCAATCACGTTGTTAGTTGTCTACACCATTCACAGTAGCTGAGCGCCTTACAACCTCCTAAGGGTAGTGCTATGCCACCAGCATTGGCACACACAAGTTACTTAGGTGAGGATTGCAGTAGAGTGGGGAGAGGGTACACCCTGCTGTTAGCATGGTCAATACCATCCACATTGCAAACTGCATATATAGCACTGTGTGGTTGCGCCTATCCTGTCTTGGTGGGATTACATGTGCAAAAGATGTGTTACCTGCATGGGGACATACCTACATGTGTACAGTCCTGTACCTGTACTGCATCCTAACCAAAGGCACTGTGTGTTGTACCCAGCCATGGCATGTGTACCTCTCACTACACTTACTGGTGTCCACTGTAGAAGGCCTGCTGACACCACTACACCCATCAGCCATGTGGCACATGGACAAACACAAAACAATCTGAACAGATACTGGTGACAACAATACAACATTGTTAATTAAAGCTAGGATGCATCATGGCTGCACAGCTACACCTTCCAAGATATTAGCATTTCAATTTACTGCTGACAACATGCTACACATCATTCCATTGCTACACTGTTGTAGAGTCACCTTGTGCATCAGAACCATATTAGCCTGTCCCTGCATTGATGTTACAGATGTCAGGCAGTGGCACTGGTATCATCATATGCACATGATGTGTTGTTGGTTTGCCAGAGGCCTAGGCTGAGCCATACAAATGACAACATGTGTCTGTGTGTGAGGGGGCTGAGTATTGTTATTGGCCACTGGTGATGTTGTGTGTGCAGGAATGTGGTTGCCCTAGGTTCATTGTTTATGTGTGTGTCTGCATACACACAATTCCTACATGTGGCTGCCCTATACAGGGAATTGTGGGACAGCTGCAGACTACCTGGCAGGTTTTGCAGTTCACCGCCTCCGGCCACGGACATGGGAACCATGCCTGGCAGGGGTGCTACAGGCAGTATCAGGTACAGAGCCAGACCTAGTACTATCCCATGAGTTTGACAGACATCCACTGGATCCAGGTCTCTCCTGGGACTGGCCAGGGCCACGTGCATGTGGTCAACTCTGACGGGATGTGGACAGCCCCCCCCCCACAATGCTGGGGCTGGTACTGCCACTATGGAAGCAGCTGTGACTGTTCAGCTGTCCACAGTGACCTTCGGCTGCTGGTGTTGCTGGCATATGTCCACATGGCCATCGCAACTGTCTCACCCTGTTCTGACACATGGACATGACATTTTTGATGAGTTCCAGTATCTCACCCACCGTCTATCCATGACCTAGGTGTAATTACAGATGGCACCTGCTAGGTCACGGATTCTGTCAGTTACAGAGGTGTGATGAGCCCTCTGTGCCCTTAGACCCTGCCTGGTGTACCGTTCCATATGTGCCTATGCCTCCATGACAGTCTGGAACATGTGTGTGGTTGAAATAGGGTTTGCACATCTGCCAGGTGCATGATGACCAGCTGTGCTCCTACGAGCACCCCTGCACATCTGCCTATGTGATACCCTGCCAGACATCTGGCTATGGCTGCTGTGTCCTGACACATGTGCCATAGGTACCACACTGTCCGGGATCATGCCAATCGTAGGCTGTCCCTCAGCTAGGGCCAATGGTGGTGAGGTGTGTAGAGGCAGTGTGACTGTGACCGTGGATGCTGTAGATATGTGTGGGTTGTCAATTGGTGGCTCAGCTGCAGCCCCTGATGACCCTTGCTGTACCTCAACATACCTATCTTCATGGTCACTGTCTGTATCAGTGACATCAGATTCCTCGCAAGGGGACCCAGCCCCACCTCACCACCTGTGAGGGGAAAATGGGGAACTGACTGCAAGACCTATACAACTCCGCTAAACAGTAAATACACACACACACACACACACACACACACACACACACACACACACACACACACACACACACACATACACACACACACACAAACACACATGTGTGCAGACATGGCAACACACACAGACAGTCACGCATGCAGTCGACATACATGGCAACCCATATACTACACCAGACAGTACTTGCAGACAGCTCCCACAACTCCATAACACACACAGTAGCAGGCGATGGTGCAGTACAGTATTACACACATACATGTAATTACACACGTCAGCATGCAGGACATGTTGGGCTGAACAGCATGCAGTGCAACTGTAATCAATCCCCGTTACCAACATAATACATGGCTGTGATGCATGGCTTCTGTTTGTAGGTGATGGCCCTCCTCCTAGAACCCACTGCACCCATGTCCACAGCATTGCTGTGCATCTGTTCAGCATCCTGGCATGTACTGTGCACCATACCTCACAGGTGTGCACACCATTGCAGGATGTGTCTCTGTGTGTCAGGTGTGTTTCTGCTGCTGCTTACAGCCTCTGTGTGCTCCTGGATCACGTGTGGACATGTGTTTAGTGACTGCTTGATGTGTATTCATATAAGTCATCATCAGTGGTGCATGTATGAGTGGTAGATTACCATTAGACCAACCACAGAGATATTGTACTGTACCTATGGTGAGTGTAGAGACCATTATTGATCATGACTGGGCCCTGGCTGATGTTGCCTGTGGTACACATAGGTTCATAGGTGAGTACTGTTCTATTGGTCCTGGGGCCTACATAAGCCTAGCCACAGGAGTTCCCTGCCATGCACCGCCCACTAATGTTATTCCCCTGTGCCCATGTCAGGCTGTGGCACACACATGCTACCCAGGGTGTATTCCTCATTCCCCATCCAATTGCCAAGTGTTTCTGTCAAGAAGGCCAATGAGTAGCCCATACCCCTCCAGTATGTTCTGTGCAATGTGTTGATTAGGTTTAGAACCCTGGAGTGTGTGTTAGCAGAGGGAGTTGGATGTCATTATATGTAGCATGTTCAACTGGTCTGTGTATGTCATAACTGTGTATGTTGGGCAGATGTCAGCTGTGCCTGGGCAATGTGCACTGGAGTGTAGCCACAGTTGTCTGAGTAGGGCTGTGTATTGCATGGGTTTGAAGCTGGTAATCCCATTAGTGAGATGTGTGCTGTGTCAGTGCGCATGTGCAGCATGCATTATGGGTAGGTGTGTTAGTTGTGTACACCTTAGCTTTGACATGAACAGTGAATTGCCAAGCATAACCTTAGACCATACTCACTGACATCCGGCCGCTGCCTTGCTGGTATCCCAGAGGTACCTACTATGACATGGGATAGAGTTGATGTCAGTGACCACAGCTGTGGCATTGTTACAGGGTGGCTGCAATATTACAGTACAACAGCTGAAGTCCACAGTATTACAGTTTATGCATTACTGCTTATTGGTACTACACAGCAACATACCCCACATCTCACACATACATGGTCTACCTGTACAGATGCATACAATACAATAGTTTACTGATATGCCCTGGAACCTTACCTGCATGTTCAATGAGTGGTGTGTGAGTAGCACCCACTTCCATGACCATATAGGTTTGGAGCTGTTGCAGGCGGGCAGGTGCTACCAGGCTGATGAGGAGCGCCTCCACTCTGGTGAGGGAGGATGGATGTTATGGCTTCCCCCTGTTGCAAGGTGGTCACCCCGCATGGCAGCGGCACGACATTGTACTTGCTGGAGCAGGTCACTACAATGGTGGTGGACCTGCTCATATGTTCGGCTGTGCAAACCCACCTCATTCACCCTGTGGACCACATCAGTCCACATGGCTGTTCTCTCCTGCTGGTCCATGCTTGTCTATGATAAGAGCAGCTGATAGTTGTGGATCATGCTGGTGATGATGATCTCCTCCTCAGCAGCACTGTACGTGGGGTTTCTCAGGTGTGCCATACTCCCTTAAAGACATAATGATGGAAATATGTCTGATCAACTCATATGTCAGGTTTACCATAATACAATACACATATCAGTCTCTCCCCACCATATCAGCTCTAACATACTGTTCATACTACGCTAGTGGTATGTGTCTAGTATGTGTACCATTGGGCCATATATTGTATTTTACAACACTTTCTGCTATGTGGTTATAGACATCCTCCCTGTTGGGACACTAGAGTTGCAAGGGTTGTTACAGGGTATTCCACCTGCATGCCATTGTCACTGCCACTATGTTTCCACATATGCATGTGGTAGGTCTGCTATGTTATTGCTACACATCTGCCATTCTGTAGTATTGGGGATATCTATGCATGCTGTTGGATATGTCCTGGGATTGTGTGGACTATTACAGCCCACATATGTTTCATGACAGTTACACACCAGTATGTGTAGGGTTTATTTACCAGCAGGAACACCACACCAACCTAATGTGCACATGTTACCAGTCCACATCACACCTGTGGCCCACCATGGAACCTTATTTTCTACTGTTCCATTACTACCTTCATGTGTAACTACCTCAGGGGATGGTGTCCCCCACCCATGGAGCACACACAGACATATGTCTGTCACACAGGTAGGTCACGGGTATTGGGCATAGGGAGGTACACAGTGACATGGGGTATGTGCTACATTACCTGGAGGCATGCAGTACACATACACAAGGTTCAACATGCATGTCCATCCTGCCCAGCACACAGCCCAGGCACCTTTATGTCCATGTAGATGCTGTTGTGACTGTCCATGGGTGGGCACCATGTTCCCTTTGTTCCCATGTGGGGGATCAATGGCCTCCACATTCCAAATGTAACTACCCGTCCACAGTGTTTAACCACCACATGTGTCATATGCCATCTTGCAGCCATGTACTGGTGTGTAGGTATGTTGTGTCATGTCATGGCAGGGAAAATGTATTGACATGTATATATATTTTTATACCTATAAATATGTAGATATACATATGTGCATATATGTGTAGATATAATTTTGTGTTGTTTATATACCTATATGAATGTATAACTGTCCGTGGTTCTGTACACATACACAGCTGTGAATATGTATCACACATTTATGTATCTGTATGCGGAGTGTGTATGAACATCTGGACCACACTCATGTACCCTCTTTACTTCACAGCTGAAGTAATCTGTCTTGCTACAACACAGACAGGTGTCACATGTGAACACAAACTAACATTAAGGGGGTATATATGGTGACAGACTTTAGATAAGCATATTATACTGCTATGGCAGTGTGGGCATGCTATGGTACACTTTAACATGACTGTCCTGCAGGTGATGTGGTCTCTCACCCATGTGTCTATCATGGCGGTATAAATACCCCCACCAGCCATTGGCCACAGTAATTTACAGAACACAGATTTCATGGGTCACATCCTTGCCATACACTACTGGTCTGCACATTTGACAGGAATGTCCCACTGCCCCCTGGGACTAATACTACTGTCCAGTGCAGTTGTTGAGCACAGCATCATTACAGGAACATGTACTGATGGCACATATACATCCTTCCACAGTATACATCCTATTATTCTATGCTATATACTACATGCCAGTAAATGCATATCTGTTTCACCAACCTGTTATGTTGTTTCCACTGACCTGAGCTTTGTGAACCTTCTGGAAGTGTTTTCTCTCTCTCTCTCTCTCTCTCTCTCTCTCTCTCTCAGTCTCTGGAGTGATTGAGCTGGTTTGAATAGATTGCAGCATGCTTTTGTTGGTATTGCACATGATCAGGTGGTGGCCTCTGCACCAGTCAGTGCCCACCAGTTGCTAATTGCATGCAGCCTACTATGTAGTACTTCAGATAACCACTGTCATGGCAACCCTGTACTATAAATTGCTACCTTCTGTGGGTGTTGTCCCTTCACCTTTATGGTATGGAAGACATCCTTCCTGTGTGTGGACATCAGTGTTACAGACAGCAAGTAGCAATACCTCTTACAGCAGAACCTGCAGACACAGGCCAAATCCACATTTGGGTAAGGTTCCAGACCTACAGACAGCGTGAGTAGTGTTGTTGTGTGCAATGTATTTTGCTGTTCTTACAGGGTTTCTGTGTGCATGGTACTTTTTCGTGGAATGTTGTCTGTCTGCTTAGCTCCAAACTGTGGGCCTATCCATACAAGACTAGGGGGACTGGCTGTTAGGTTTTTGTCTGTGCACCACACAGGTATTGTCACAAATATATCTGTGGCATTCTGTCTGTTGAGTGCTATCAGTACATGGCTACATCCATTTTTATTTCAGTGTTGTATCCCTGCATAAGGGTATGTTGCAATGAATCCTGTAACACCAGCAATTTCCAGGGTGTGTAATAGCAATAATGCAAATATGGCCCTATGTTCCTGCCTATGTCCTCCACATATATGCCAGTCTTTGTCCTGCTGTGATACAGGAAGGGTTGTGAGGTAATGGCCTATCATTCTTTACCACTAGAAATACTGCTATCATCCCAGTCATGTTATGGACTCCCACACCAACTATTGGGCCATGTCCATACTTATGGGGGCAAGAGCTGGAGAACACATGTATGCCCTTGTACATTCCTGAGGTAAGTGTGTGGTACACAGTGTTCCTTGCCCTTGTACAGCCTTTTATGGGGAAGGGGTTCTATGCCATTAACCTAGACTATGGCACCTTTCTAGTGCTATACCTGTTAGGAAGAGGATCAATTAGTGTGATAGTGAGGTGTTAGGTTAAGCAATGATATGTACAAGATACTGTGACATTAACGCAAGTGGTACTTTTCCCCCTAGGGCTTGATTACAGGATGTAATTGGAGGCTGCTGAACTACATCTGTAATTGTTGATTGTTACGTATCCCGAAAGCAAATCCTGTTCCTACTGCTGTACTAATTGAAAGCATTGGCCTAAACAGCATAGTATGGTATATATATATATATATATATATATATATATATATATATATATATATATATATATATATATATATATATATATACATTGCTTGCATCTACTGTTTTGTGTGGGCATTGCATTCATGACTGATTACATATTTCAAACCTTATGTGGTGTCAGTACTGGCATACATTGTATAATACAGGAATAAAGGTTATCTATGTATGCGTACCTGTGTGTTGTGTCATGTCCTTTGAATTGTGGGTGAGTATATGTTTAATGTCCATTTGTGGGAATGGTTGCCACACTACACATTTCACAGGTGCCAGTTGAAGGGCTTGTGGCTGAGGGATATACTTTGCACCCAGTACTTCCACACTACTTCTACATATGTATGGCTACTGATACCTTTTGTGTGTGCATATGTGTTTGTACCTATATATATATCATATGGCTATATGTATATACATATATATATATATATATATATATATATATATATATATATATATATATATATATATATATATATATATATATATATATATATATATATATATATACATCTGTATATATATATATATATATATATATATATATATATATATATATAGATATAGATAGATATAGATATATACATCTGTATATATATATATATATATATATATATATATATATATATATATATATATACATATATATATATATATATATATATATATATATATATATATGTATATATATACATATAGCTGTCTATCTGTCTACATTTACAGATATATCTGTCTGTATGTCCATGCATGTTCAGCTCATATTTTGGCCTGTTCCTCCTTCACTTGGCAGTTGTCATGGATGATCGCAGCACTGAAGTCAGTAACTAGTGACAACACTTTTGTGTTTCAGACTTCACATCCTTCTACTTATGTGCTCTAATACATATAATTGTGTAACTAGCAATATTTTCAGTGTAACAGTGCATTAGTTGACATATATCCCTATTTGTACCCACAGTGCAGCATACTTTGTCCAGACTTCTTGCATTAACAGGTTATGTGATGTGATAATAATACATTTCCTGTACTGTTGACTGATTGTGCTGCAGGATATGTTTGTGAAAACTTCAGGTTTTGTGTATCTGCCATGGTTTAGTTGTAAATCACTTTGTGTATTGAGTGCAGGGTCCTGGGTTTGAGTTTGGCGATGCAGTTTATTTGGTTGCTGAGCAGAACAAGGGACATTGGCCACAGAGTGATTAAGGCACCTTTAAGCAGTTGTAAGCAGGTTTGCGTTGGATTGTGTGACTGTAAGCACTGCTGACCTCCAGTTACAGTTTATTACACTCAGCTTTTACTTTGCTTCATCTGTGTAGGCAATGCTTACCCCTGCACAAACGCACTTAAACACGCTTACTACTGCTTATTTGTGCTTAAACCTGTTTACTACTGCCTAAATTCATTATGACACTGACACTTCACATGTGCATTTCATGCAGTACTCCAATTCACATTTAAATGTTATCACGTACGTTTTATGGCAAAAACATGTACACATATGTTCATATACAGATTTCACATGGAAAATGATATGTGCTGCAGTTGGACACAAACCGGGAATACCTGTTCATTAGGCGGGTGCTCTAATCACTACACTATTGCTGTGCTGCTTCATTTGCATATATACCCATATACCCATGGATCCTAGTTCCCCAAACACCCACCCCAACACTTCACACTGACACATCAGTTATCCATTCTCCAGTTGGAAACACGGTGTATCCACACCACTACACATTGGCCACTCCCTACTCCTCTGGACCCATCCCATGGTTTTACTCAATCCAAGTATCCTCAGACATCCCAAAGTTTTAGTCCACAAACAGTGGTGAAATGAGTGACCAGTAAGACACTATTCCCAATTTTTGGGTTGTCCCACCTGGGGCACACATGTCTTTATTTCAAGATTAGACTCTATACTTCATTACTCCAGTTAACAAGACACTAAAATAAATTAATAACTAAGACTATATGATAACGCACATGTTACACATGAAAACCAATGATGTACGAGTTCGGCAACATTATATTACAAATAGGACCGGTTTAGTGATTGGCACTGACGTAGCCGGCAAATCACAGGACTAATTCAAATATTTCATAATGAGAAAGTCCTCACATTTTATTTTTTTGAGAACAGCACTAACTTCGAAACATAATACACAACTCTGAATTATTGCAGATTCATCCCTTCCCTCTATCTTCTCATAACTCTAATACTATAGTACTGCAATATACAATGGAAACAGAATAACAACTTATTTTGACTTGGAATTTTATATCCCAGCAAAATCATGCAAATGTCGCAAAGAAATAAACATATATATATATATATATATATATATATATATATATATATATATATATATATATATATATATATATATGGA
>NC_056735.1:811590561-811700561 GCF_019279795.1 Protopterus annectens | reverse complement strand
AATACACCACCAACTTCTTTTCAGGACTGGTATAAAGAAGCACCTTCCTTTGATTTTAATCGGAAGAACATTCATCACACTGACAAGGGCTGTAGCTTTACAGATTCTTTGGCTGCGCTTGAGACTTCATTATACAGGTACCGTGGTTTACTTTTAGACAATATGTACCTGAATGAATGTCTCCACAAGCGTATAGTTCCTAAAGGCCTCCGGGTCTACAAATATCCCAACAATGTTATCGCAGGCAACGATTTTCATGTTGAACTCATTAATGCATTTGATAAATGTGGGCTCGAGATTGCACAGGCCATTGTTAGAAAGAATGAGAAGGAAATTGCACTTTTAGATAAGGACATAGAATCTATTAACCAGGCTGTTACCAGTGATTTAATGTTTCATGTTGAAAAATAAAAAAATAAATATTATCAAATTAGAAAAGATGTGGATAGTAAATGTAACGAAATTCTTCAAAGAAAGTACAAAAAGTTACATAGAGATATTAGAGAGTATGACGAGGGATGCCAGTACCCTACTCCACCTTCTAGCAAATTCCAGTTTCACAAAAAACATTATCAGGGCCCTGTTTTGAATACTACACTTCATGACCATGTACATGAAGCAGAGAGATTTCAGGATCAGGGACCGGAACCACTCCCAAGGAGATCCGAAAGGATATGTAATCAATGTAAAGTGCACCAGGAACAGCCTTTTTCCCCCAATCGCCATCATTACAGGGAAGGGATGAGGAACAACAGGAACAGTTACCAAACCCAAGCCCAGTTTTGGGATTAGATACTAGAGAACCCTGTAACGAACTTATTACTGATATTCATGATCATGTTTGTATTAAGGAAGGTTATACCATTTACAATTATAGCCACCTAAATGTTACTGACACTTATTTTGAGTTATTCATGAAAGGATTCAAATATGTTCCAAGCAGGAGTAGTAATGTTACTAAGGTGATTATGGATCTTAAACTTTTTATAAGAAAATTAAATATTGAAAACTTATTGGGAAATGGAGAATTTTCTAACCATAACTTTCCACACATACCCAGTACTTTTAACCCTCCACTACATCCACAACTCAAAAATCTGGAAAATAGGATGGAACAGAAAATTAGGAATCATTTTAGGAAAATTAGATATTCACCTAATTTGTCTATATCTGAAAGTTCCTTGTTACACGAGCTTCGACAAGATACCAGTATCAGAGTTATGGAGCCAGACAAAGGGGGTGGGACGGTCATTATGGATCAAGTTACGTACGATGGCAAAATGTACACTATATTAAATAATGAGTCTAGATACTGTACAGTATCTCTTAATGAAATTAACATTGCGTATAGAAAGATAGACTTAGCCATCAAAGATTTATTAGATCAAGAAGCAATTGATTACAGTACTTACATCTTTTTAGACAATACTCAGCCTAGGGTACCTTCGATTTTTGGAGTACCCAAGGTACATATGGATATTCACGATCCACCTTTAAGACCTATAGTGGCCGCCCAGGGTTCCAAGATCTCCCCTTTATCAAAATTTTGGATTGGAAATTTAAGAACTTATGGCCTAAGGCCAGTCATTTATTAAAAGATTCATGGGAATTTCTGAGACAGGTTACTCCTGAACTTTTAGTTCCTGATTTAAAATTCTTGACCATAGATGTTGTAGACCTGTTCTCTGTGATTCCACATGAGACAGGTTTACTATGGTTAGAAGAAGCACTTACACTCTGTCCTAAGATTAGTAACAATGACATTTTTGTCATTTTGGAACTAATGGAACTAGTTTTGCATCATAATTTTATTTATTTTTCAGGAGAATATTATAAACAGACATCAGGTGTTGCCATGGGGGCAAATTGTGCCCCTACTTATGCAGATATCATCCTTTCTGTTTGGGAAAACAAATATGTTCTCAACAGTTCTTTCAAGGACCATTGGATAGCCTATTTTAGATTCCTGGATGATATCTGCATCTTTTGGACAGGACCTGATGCCATTATAAAGGATTTTATGGAATATCTAGCTTCTACTACAGATTTCCTAACATTCACTTATCACATTCATGAAGGAAGGGTTGAATATCTTGATGTCCTCCTCAGTATTGACCAAGGTGCATTTAGATCTACTGTTTATAGAAAACCTACGTTTTCCAACAGCTACATACATTTCAACAGTTCACATCCTATGCACCAAAAAAGAGGCATCATTAAGAGCCAACTGGTCAGAATATCTCGGATGACCTCCAATGATGAGGATTTCTTGGTGGAATGTCACAAACTTTTCCAAATGTTTCGAGATAGAGGTTACCCAGATGAGTTTATTTACACTATAGGGGAACAAGTTAAAAAAGGTAGAAAAGATAGATTCAGACCTATTTTGGGCTTGGGACCATCTGTTAATGTTCCCAACAGAACGAATAATCAATTAGATTTTAAAAAAGCCTTTATTACAGAATTCAGTGCAAATTCTGGTATTATTAGGGATATTATTTGTAGTGAATGGGAAACTTTCAAAGATATTACTGATTTACAGAACTTATATGGCAAGGATATCAGGACAGTTTTTCGAAAAGGGAAAAATCTAAAAAATACCCTAGAAGCAGGATCTTTTCAGTATAATATTTCCCATAGACGTAATGGTACCTACAGATGTGGGTCTTGTGCACAATGTTCCTATATAGCGCACAATGAGGAAATATTTCTTTCAGCTAAAAACAAAACTATCAAGGCTACAGCACATTTCAACTGTAATAGTTATGGAGTGGTTTATTTGGCCTTTTGTTTAAGATGTCCGGCATACTATGTGGGCAAAACTGAGCGTACTTTAAAACGTAGAATTTACAAGCACTTGTATGATATACAAAAAGAGAACAATACAAATGCTCTGTTCAGACATACCTCAGTATGCCTTACAGCTAAATACCAGTTTTTTGTTTTGGAAAGCATTACTAGAGATCCTAGGGGTGGACCATGACAGGTGAAACTGGAATATCAAGAGACCTACTGGCAAATTTTTCTGGAATCAAGCAAGGAACATGGCTTGAATGATTATATCTCTATCAAGCCTTTATTAAAGCTCAAAGCTATTAATATATAAATTGTTTTTAATGGATTTTATATATATATATATATATATATATTTTATATTTTATATTATTAGTATTTATTTAAGGTTTTATATCAAGTATATATATATATATATATTTTGGTTTATATTAAGCACATTAATGCATATATATATGTATTGTTTTAGAAATGCATTGCCAATTTCTCACAGTGTTTTCTGTTCCTTTAATAACTAATTGCAATTAATTAAAGAGTTCATTAACTGTCTGTATATATACCTAGGGATCACTGCCTGGTATTGTCTGAGGAAGTTACATTGTGTGACGAAAACGTGTTGTACTTGGAATTATTCGTGTTAATAAAGCTGTGTTTCTACATCCATTGCATTGTACAAGCTGTGTTTCTACATCTACTGCTTTGTGGATATTTATAGGCGTTTTTTCTCCTCCATCACTGGTTTGTTTGAGGATTAGTGGACCACATATTGCCTTCCTTCTTGATGGTAACATCCATAAAATCTATATTTTGTGCAAAACAATTCATAGTAAATTAAAAAAAATCACTAGTGGTATTAAGATGTAAATGTAGAGACTTCAGTTGTTCCTCACTTCCTTTCCAAAGGATAAAAAGGTCATCTACAAAACGCCTATAGAATGCTATCTGGGGATTATTCAACAAGTGTTCACACTCCCAAGGGAAGCTTTCTGCAACAAAGATAGATGTTCGTTGCATGCTCCTGGAAATTGTACTATAACATAATATTTTTAAGTTCAATGAAATATGCTATAAGCAATTGTCAGGAGTGGCCATGGGCACTAGCTGTGCCAATGCATATGCAAATTTGGTTATGGTAAATTGGGAGTGTTAACACTTGTTGCATAATCCCTAGATAGCCTTCTATAGGCGTTTTGTAGATTACTTTTTATCCTTTGGAAGGGACGTGAGGAACAACTGAATTCTCTACATTTACATCTTAATGCCACTAGTGATTTTAAAAAAAATACTATGAATTGTTTTGCACAAAGTATGGATTTTCTAGATGTTACCATCCATAGAGAAGGCAATATGTGGTCTACTAAGCTACATAGGAAACAATGCTATAGACCAACTTTTCTACACAGGAATAGCATGCATAACCAAAGCATCATCCTCAATTTTATCAGAAGACAGGCAATGAGAAAATCATGGCTTTGTTGCCAAGAAATATATGTAAGTGAACTTAGTAATTTAAGAACAGGGTTTTTGAGCAGGGGGTATAGTGAACAAGAGATCAATAAAGTATATTAAAAAGTATTTAAGGAAAGAGAAGGTAAAGGTAAGCCATATTACTCTGATAGAGCAGTAAAAGAAAATACACATAATAAAAGAAAAGAGTTAACACTAACCCCTATGGCTCTACCATATACAAAGGATATACAAAAGTTTGAAAACATTATCTATCAGAACTGACATATGTTGCTAGTAGATGAGGACACCACTAACATAGTAGGTACACAACCATGCTTTGTATTTCAAAACAAGAGAGACTTAAAACAACAATTGTGTTATCCAAGAACAGTTAGGATGAGAGATAATATAATGAAAGGCACACATAGATGTGAACATTATGCATACTGCACCTATGTGGATGAGTCTAGATTTTTTAAGCATCCAGGAAATGGGCATCTATGGGAGCTTAGAAATTCAGCATACTGTAACACCAGCAATATAGTATATGTAGCTCACTGTAAAGTATGCTTTCAATTCTATGTAAGCAAGACTAACTGTCACCTTAGGGAACGGATTAGGGACCACCTATATTGTACTAGAAAGGGATAAATGCATAGTGCTTTGGCTAAGCACACTTTGGTCAAGGATGAGGATAAGGATAAGGATGCACCACACAGCATAGCATTACAACAGTGAGGAGTAGCCTGGAGATAAACATGACATCAAGAGAGGGGCACGCCACCATAACTGTAAGCACATTGGATTATTGCTAATCCATGTTGGGTGTTGAAAAGCAAAGCCGCAGGATAGGGGTGTGGAAGCAGCCATAGCTTTGCTTAGCTGAGAGCACACAAGGTAACTGAAAGTTCATGTGAACGTGGATGAAAACACGCATGAAACCCGGTAAATGGATGTGCGCGGCACACACCACAGCTGAAAGAGGAAGGATACGGGAAGATAATAAGGAAATGCTGCAGCATGGTAATTGGTGTACAAATGAGTAATCAACACCTAGAAACTTACAGTGGGCCATAGACAACAGCTAAGGAGGCTGCTAGCAGCTACCTGCAGAACAGGAAAGGGGAGGTGCCGTACAGCAAAGAAAAGAGAACTGTCACAGCAGAACAAAGCAAACTTGCTGAAGATCAGCTACATAACACATTTCCCAACACAATCCTGGGTTGTGGAAGCACAGAACAAGAAAGGATGCAGCTGGATGCATGCCTGACAATGGGAGGTTAATCGGGTTGAAAATAGAAGTAATGGGCAATAGATGAATCATGGCAGACAAGCGTAAGTCAACACCAAAGGCCCCACAATAGCAGTACCTGCTGTAAAACCAATAATTAAGATACCCTGCAGCCGGAATAGGACAAACACACCCAATTACATCAGCATCATCCATTGCACAATAGTATAAGGTGTGAAAGCCCCCCCCCACCACACTCACACACACACTTGTGTATTCCGAGACACCCTGCACCATTGGTGTATACAGACGGGGAATCTTTAATATGTATATGTTAGGGGCTGCCATAGCTTTGAGTCACCAGCATGTGTTGGAGATTAACAGTGGTGTGTAGGATGATGCTGACAACCATCTCAGGCACAGGAGGAGGAGAAGAGTGTTCAGACCCAGGGTAACCTACCAGGGGCTACATGATCTGGAGATAGTAGAGCATTACAGGCTGGACAGGGACATCATACAGCAACTTGTTGAGCTGTGCCGGCCACGCCTCAGAGCCAGAAGTAACAGAGGGGAACCCATCCCAGTGGATATAAAGGTATGTGTAAGCTTGAAAATACTAGCCACAGGTAACTTCCAAAGGCCAACTGGGGATATCATGGGGATCTCACAGGCATCAGCATCCAGGGTACTCCACCAGTTCCCAGATGCCATGTTACCACATGCCAATGAGCACATACACTTCCCCCTAATGCAGGAGGAGTTGGCCAACAATATGCATCTCTTCCACAGTGTGGCGGACTACCCGGAGGTACTGGGTGCAATAGACTGTACGCAAATACACATCAAGTCACCACCTGCTGAGCAGGATAGGTGCTACATAAACTGCAAGGGATTCCCCTCCACCAACTGCCAGGTCATGTGCAATGCCCAGGGTATTATCGTGGATGTGTGTGCTGGCAGTCCTGGAAGCTATCACGACTCCCACATCTGGCATGCCTCACAGCTGTATCAGGTATTCACCAGGGGGGACATGCCATATGGCCACCTGGTGGAGGATGCTGTACTGGAACTGTGGATGATGACACCCATCAGAAATGCACACACAGCCATGCAAGAATGCCATAATGAGGCACATGCAGAAACCAGAATCATCACAGAGCACGTGTTTGGGATGCGGAAATCATGGTTCCATTGCTTGGACATATCTGGTGGAGCCTTGCAGTACTCTCCAGGAACGTGTGCCCACATCTTCATAGTATGTGTCATGCTACACAATATGATCCTGCAGAAACAGCTGCAGCAGGGACAGAATGGTGAAGGCCCTCACAGCCCACCACCATTGCCAAGGGACATACAGGCACAGGGGGGCTCAGACCATGAACATCCTGTGCTAGCCCCAGTAGGCAGATGGAGGCGTGCCCAGTATGCCCATGCCTTGGCAAACAGGGAACATATAGCACACACACTGACAGTGTAGGCACTCATGGACTGACATCCTTCTCCACCTGCACACACAGCAAACATGGATGGCACACACACACACACACGACCACCTGTAAATTGTAATGTATAGGTGGTCTACCGTGTGCATCCTACATAGGTAGCCCTCAACTACTGTACACACAATCACCATTGGCACAAGGTAAGTCAATACCTGAACAGTTTATTAAGCTATCCGCATGTGTCCATACTGTATGTACAGGTTCATAGATACATAGGTAGGCACATGCCCAACCGCCGAGGCCACTCATAAGCATAGGCAAAAAGTGTCTGCTGTCGCCACCCAATCGATCAACTAGCTGTCCATCTGTGGAGCAGAGCCACTTACGGGATCCCTGGGGTGTAGCTACTGTTCACCACCCACTCTGCAAGGATTCCCCGGAGTGTTTCTGAGGGGTTTTGTGAAATGTAATCAGGGATGCGTTTCCAAATAATGGAGAGAATCCCTGACAGGAATCTTCACAGATGTGTACATGTTACATAGTATACCTTAAACACAGCTTGCATATATAGGTAGTTCTCCACAGAATAATAAACATGTGGAACACACAACCGCTAAAATGTGCGTTCATCACCCTTGCACTAACAGTGCCTGCTCTGAGAGGTAAGATATCACTGCCAGGATTAGGATGCATAACCATATACACATTCATCACAATAACATACCACTAAGCTACCTGAGATGTACCAATTGCAGTCGTGTATACTGACAGGATAAAACACAAAAGGTAGGAATGTGTTAAAATAGGACAAACCGGCATGTACACAATGAAAGGTGTATGTTTTTATACATATATATATATATATATATATATATATATATATATATATATATATATATATATATATATATATATATATATACAGAGAGAGAGAGAGAGAGAGAGAGAGAGATATGTCGATATATGAGGATATACATATATATGTAGATATATAGATAGGTTAACAACATCTACATAACCATGGAAGTACATATAAATGGGATACCTACCACATACCGACTGCTTTACATACTTATGCACGTAATCCCAAGGCTTAAGGTCCGAAAGAACACAGTACCGAAACACCAGATGCGCGAGGTATAATCTCACGATGTTAATGGACAGTTAGTCAGTGCTTTTGGTGTTGCGGTTTGGGTAGGTTACTGTGTGTATGTATGTTTCTTAGGGCTGTAGTGTGTGTAAGTGTGTGTTCTGTGTGTGGTGTGTGTTGTTGGGGGACTGTAATGTGTGGTTGTGGGTTAGCTTTGTGCGTCTGTTTGCGCGACATAGGATGTAGAATATTAAAGTAGTGGGTGGTATGTGGGGCACAGACACCTACATGGGATGTGTAGGGGGCTTGGCCACCTGCTCATACGTAGTGTAGGATGGTTTGTTTGGATGTGTTGGGTAGCAGTGTGTCTGTGTGTGCATGTGTGTGTTCCATGTTCAAGTTACCTTCGCGAGTTACTGTCAATGTCGGTAATGTGGGGTATGGGAGTCTGTTCCCGGGACTGTGTGCATCGGAACACTGTGGTTTTGGAATTCAGTAGGTCTCCCATATACAGCAGTTGAAGTGTTCACATATGTTTATAACATAGACCATAGCAATCACACATTCCACCACTACCAACCTTTATCAACAAAGGATATGGAGAGTATATGCCTATACACCATTACAAATATGTGCTATGGACATGAGCCAATGACAGTGTTACCACCTGTTCCACTTTGCAAGTGACATTCCCTCTTTTGGTGGTTGTGTCCTGACCAAATATATTAAATGTAGCAAATGTCCTGGGATTGTAGGACATAATTATGTCCCATATGTACTGTAATAGTTGCATACAATAGTTATTTCTGTATCTAAAGTACCTACATGGTACAGGAAACAGGATAAGCTATTAAACTGCTACTAGAATAAGCTTATAATTAGGCAAGAAAGGAAAGTTCTCTCCCTAGTACTTACCCTGGGTTTGTGTCAGCCTGTAAAATCAGATGTGTGTCCCAAAAGGACCCACTATGGACATATGAAAAGGTGGCAACCCTAGCCAAAGAGGGTCAGTCACCAACACAAGTATGATAACTGCAAATACGTATGACAAAAATACACAGCTTTCATGTAGCAACATGTTATTACATTCAGATGTATTACCGAAGAGATTCAAGGAATAACATCACCTGCATGCTATACAGGAACCACATAACAGTGCCTTAATGAATCAGCCTGCAAATACCATTGTATTAGTCCACAAAAGGATAGGTGTTCAAATAGGGAATGAACCCTCATGCACATAGCGATTATGTATAAAAGCAGTTCCTACACACCTGCATTTGCTAAGCACACCCACCAACATCACCCCCACACCAAAACATATTACAATACAAACTGTAATAACATCACAAATCGTTCACACAATGTACGACATCTGCAGAAGCCTTAACATACCTTGTCAGAGACACACTAACATGGCCCTAAGTGAAATAGCGGCTGTTATACAATGGAACAGCTGCTGATGCAATAGGGTTTATTTGCAGTAATCCTGTTTCAGAGGGTTGTGCATACAACGGGATGTGTTAGCAATTAGTGAGCCACAGCACAGTATACTACACTTGTACGCCAAATCAAGGATGTCTGGTGAGCACACTGTACACCACATAACAGTTCATGCATAACCATATGGCCTTGAGCTTGCCAAACATCCTTGCCAGACTTAAATATCTGCAGAAGTATCAGGTACAAACAAACCCTGCATAAGTAGCACTGTTCTGAAATATAACAGCTGTACTCACATGTAGAAATAAATCATCTAGCCATTACACACAGTCCACAGGAGTCATGAAGCTAATATATCTCTGTGTGTCTCCATATAGCTGTTGAAATATATCGCAATAACACATCTAGGCCGTCTCCCTCGAAAGTAAGGCAAATGAACAATGCCTAAAAGGAGTACTCACTTATACACCACTGTTGCCATGGTATCGGATAATCGAGTAGCTGCACAGCTGGTGTGCATCCAGTTAACTACTTTGGAATAGCAATTGGTGGACAGGATACCACATGTTGCCAATATGTAACTAGAAAAGGATGTGTCATCACAAATTCAAACCATCTGTATATATCAGCGGAACATTACAAATAACATTGAAACACAAACCGAAAAGGATTGAATCAACTGTTAAAGATACATCGGGTTACTAATAAGGTATGTAGAACAGTCAGTATGTTTGTGTATGTAGTACTATTCTGTAGTATTTAAAGTGCACGCAATCCATATAGTGGAAACAGTTATCTTGTAGTGGTGTAGTGTTTACCATAGTCACGCTTGTGGTATTTGTGTGTACTGCTGTAGGTCACAAGGCAAACACCTCATACACCACAAGGGATGCTATATAACGGCTTTGAACAGAAATACTCCTCACCAGCCGACGTCAGTGGCAGAGTTGGTCCAACAAATATGTGCTATAACAGTGGATAGTATATGTTGATATATTGTAACTGTAGCCATATGTATAGGTGTAATACAGAGAATAACATGTGGAAGGTCGGGCCACTGTGCAAGTATGTTTTGCATTGTGGGATATTGTGCCAATAACTGTGTAATGTACTGTATTGTAGGCAGATCTGTATTACAAGCTACATAGCATTACTATAATGTTAGGCAAACATTAGTTATGTCTATTGGCATTTACAATACACAATAACAGGATACATATGACTTGTAGTGAGCTGACAGTTTATCAGCATAATAGCAAAGTAAAATGGAAGAGCTATTTAACTATCCATGCACATAAGACATGTAATATGTGCAAAGGTAGGTACTAGGCTGTCTTACCAAGGGTATCTGTAAGCCTAGCTAGCGTGTGATGTCTTTCGCCACCCTCATAGGTTGGTTCCCTGTGCCTCTGAATGGTAGAGCCAATAGTTCCCTGTGCCTCTGTCTAGCAGAGCCACTGCAGTGATCCCCGGGAACATGTCTGTCTCTCATCCACACATCAAGGTTTCCCTTGAAAGTGCTCATGAGTGGCCCTGCCTGATTTACATTGGAATCATGTTTCAAAGCATAGGGAGTGTCCGGATCAGAAATCTATCCATTCAGCACATCCTACTCATCGTTGTGGTTAGGTGTATATCCCTAGAGCATGTGGCTCTCAGGGGCTTCTGTTTAGGTGGAGCATATCCAGCAATACAGGGTTGGACATGGGGCTTGTATGTCAAGCAGAGATCACCTGTGAGTATGTGGTATGTAACTGAGTACAGCTGGAGTTTCGTAGGTTGAGCTGCATAGGTCATCTGTGTGGGGTCAGTAATCCTCTTGGTGTGGTACTGATGTGGTCTTCCAAGCTGTTGCTGTTGTCTTGTAAGGTGTACCCCAAATGGGGTGTTGTATCCTTTAATGGTCTGATATGACATGTGTAGAGTCACAATTGCCCCTCTGATCTGGATGCAAACCCATTAGAGATTAGTGGGGAGGGGCATGTAGAAGGATATTCTAACCACCTTTTCATTATGGGTATCGAAGGAGAGATTGCTATCTACTGGTGTTTCCGGATCCTGTATTACCTTTTTTGTATGTAGGGGACTAGCACCTATGTGGTAGTCCATGGGTAATTAGTTATATCCAAAGGGGATGACTATGCACTTTTAGGCATTCAGCTTGATGCCATGATAATAACACCAGGTATCCGTCTCAGTGTGACCCTTCCAGAGGGTGTCTGTAATAACTGGGGAAACAATTATGTCCCCTAGATTGCAGTCGTCTGCAAACCTTTTCAGCCAAAGCCCTCCTGTGCTTGTCTGTACATCAGAGAAGTATATACCGAACATGAGGGGTCCTAGGACTGAGCCCTGGGGGATGGCAGTTGTAACTGGTATACAGTCAGACCTAGGGTATGTAACTCCTACTGTGTGCGTTCTGTCTGCCAGCAACTTTGCAAACCATCCCATGACATAGGGGTTAATGTTCAGGCGGATGGGTATGTTGATAATACCAGAAGGAGGAATGGTGTTGAAAGCCTATGAGAGATCTAGGTAGGCTGTGTGGACCTCCTTACCCTCATCTAATGCCTTGGTAACTGTCTCTAAGAAGCCCACCAGGTTTAGAAGGCATGGTCTGGCCTTAACAATGCTAAACAGGGGGGGATCAAAGGTTGGAAGGTACCCAATGTCTCTGTGACAGTGATCCATGATGTGCACCATAGCCTTGTAGACTAGGCTAGTCAGGCCTATAGGGAAATAGGTCCCATGGTCCATTGTGGTGCCACCTTTGTGAAGTGGGATAACTGTTGCTGTGCACCATTCAGAGGGCACTATGCCTGATATGAGGCTCTTATTGAACATGGTGCATAGTTGAGGAGACAGTACGATCTGAAGTTCATGTAAAACGCAGCCTGGGATGTTGTCCAGTCCCATGGATGCTGTGATATTGCCTTCAGAGTGTGCAGCTTTGAGAGGGATCTGCCAGCATGTTGCCAATATCAATTGTTTCTGTAATGTTTATTTATTTATTTTATTTTATTTTATATTTGTTGACCGGGATAATCCAACTGGATGCATGTCCATTTTCAGCAGAGGCCCGGGGAGAAAAGTTCCAAGGGTAAGCAGGTACAGCATTACATAATACCAGCATTACATATTACAAACAGACTATTTACAGAGATTACATAAGTAAGCAAGTTAAACAAGTTCCACAGGTTACAGTTAATCCTGAGCGCAAGTCAGAATTAAATTAAATTACACAGTAAACTGGTTAACAGATTTTTACACATTCTAGAGAGAGTTAGCCAGGCTTGATACATTGACATAGCCAGTTAAGTGACACATGTTGTTTGAGTCTAGTTTTAAATTGACCTAAGGTGGAAAGTAAGGTAATATCAGCTGGAAGAGAGTTCCAGGATCTACTTACAGAGTTTGCAAAGAGAGAATCACCGGCTATGTTATTAATTTTGCTAGCCTGAATTTGTAGTTTGTTAGAGGATCGAAGCGGTCTAGGATTGTTATAGGGGGTGATAATATTTTTAAGTGCAGGAGTATTGTCCGGATTATAGAGGATTTTATAGGCCATAATCAGTTGGTTATACTGGATTAGGCTGGGTAGTTCAAGCCACCCAAGCTGATTTAGATTGATGCAATGATGTGTCCTAAAAGGCAGTCCAGTGGCAAACCTGGCAATTTGGTTGTAGCAAATTGAGAGTTTGTTAAGGACAGTCTTGTTTAAATTCAAGAGTAGAGGGGATGCATACAGAAGGGTTGAAAGAAGGTGAGAGCGAGCTATAGCAATTTTACCTGGAGGGGTTAGGAAGGCTTTTATTCTGTAAAGTGACCCTAGTTTTTTATTGATGGTTTTGATAGTTTGGTTAACATGTAGGTCAAATTTTAGATTATTGTCTATGACGACACCTAATAGTTTTGTAGATGGGTCAGGGGAGATTATTGTGCCATCATTTGATTTTATGGTAAAGGTGAAAGCGGTAGACCTACGTGTTGGTGAAAATAACAGCATTTTAGTTTTTTTGGGATTTACGATCAGACAATGTTCAGAAAGCCAGTTTTCTATTGTATTAAAGGTGGTCTGGGTAGCTGACCATAACTCTACTGGAGATGTGGCTGAGCAAATCAGAGTAGAGTCATCAGCATATTGGATAGAGCTGACTTTTGGGATGACAGTATAAAGGTCGTTAATGAAGATGGAGAACAGAAAGGGCCCTAGTATAGAGCCTTGTGGTACTCCAAGGGTGTTAGGTAGAAGGTTAGAGAGTTTGTTCTGCCAGAGGACAGCCTGCTGTCGACCATTCAGGTAGGATTGAAACCATTGGAGGGCTCCAGTATCTAGCCAGAATGTTTGCAGGGTGTGGATTAAAAGTTGGTGATCAACCATATAGAATGCCTTGGAAAGATCCAAAAAGAGGGCTGAGGATATATAATTATTGTTGTGATTATGGTTTATGGTATTAGTAAAGGCTAAAAGGGCTGAAGTAGTGCTGTGATGAGGACAGATGCCATGCTGAGTGTCTGCCATAAGGCGATTTTGGATTAGGTGGTGCATGAGTTGTCTATGAATACATTTTTCCATAATCTTTGCAAGTGGAGAGAGTATAGCTATTGGCCTATAATTGGAGAATTCAGTAGAGCTGCCTCCTTTGTGAAGTGGGATTACATAGGATATTTTCCAGATGGTGGGAATTTTAGCTTCTACTATGGTTCAATTGATTAGTATTGAGACGGGGTAAGCAATAGCATCAGCTGATTTTTGTAGGTACTCGGCAGGGAGTTGATCAGCAGAAAGTGTAGTGGGTTTTAATTTTTTGATCAAGGTACGGATAAGTGAAGTGGCAACTGGTTGGAAGCTGAACGCGAGTAGGTTTCTAGGGATGCTACTTTCAGGACCAGGAGAGCTAGGAGGTAGTTGACTAACTAGGGTTTGAATTGTCTCAGTAAAGAATTGGTTAAAACTATCAGAAACATCTTCAGGGGTTTTATCAATAGTAGCAGCAGGGATTGAGGTTGAGGTTTGTCCAGGATGTAGTAGGGTTATTTTGATTTACTGTCTGTAAATTACAGTAGTATTGTTTTTGTCTTGTAAAATTGATTTTTTGGTTTCGTTCCTGGATTGCCTGTATTTAATGTGATCTTGAGGGTCTTTAGAAGAACGCCATAAAGCCCATGCTTTGTTTCTAAGGGTAATTTTGAGTTTAGACTCTATAGAAAGCCATGGTGCAGTTTTTGCCTTGGTTCTCTTTGAACGAACAGGTGCATACAAATCAAAGATCTCAAGGAATTTGTTGTTAAAGTATGCTACTGCTTCCTCTAAGGGGAGGTGTTTTAGAATAGACCAATTACATGAGTTTAGTTCTTGTTGGACTTTTGCAGGGTCAAAGTTTTTATTTTTTCTAACCTTTCTGAGTAAGGGTTGTTGGGAATTAATGGTTTTTGTGCTTAATTACATATGTGAGAAGGTGATCGCTTAGGCCATTAAGGAGGGTATCAGAGGTGTACAGTTGGGGGTGACTGTTTATGAGTACCCAGTCAAGTATACTTTCTTTTTGGTTGGGTTTACCTATCCTGGTAGGGGTGGATATGATTTGTGTAAATGCAGGCAGGTTAATATGGGTGGTTGGGGATTCTGAGGAACAGGTGCCCCAGTCTATGTTAAAGTCTCCAAGTAGTAGGGTTTCTTGGGGGTAGTGACATGATAGCCAGTGCAGGACATCTTCAAATGTATATATATTGTTACCTGGGGGAATGTACATACAGATGATATTAATGCATTTATTTTTATTAAGTTTCAATTTGGTGGCAAGAATCTCTGAGTTATTAATCTGAGGCGGTTGTATTACATCTATGGTGACATTCAACTCAGATTTATAGAGTACAGCTACCCCATCCCCCTTCCTCGAAGCATGATCCAGCCTGTGTATGTTGTACCCAGGTGGTAACACTTCATTGTCTTTAGTGTTAGGTTTTAACCAGGTTTCAGATAAACAGAGAATCTCAGGGGAGTGGACATCCAGAAGTGCATGCAATTTGTGTACCTTGTTATTAATGCTTCTAATATTGACATGACAGACTAGGAGAGAGTTAGTTGGCCTATTAAGTGTAGGTTTGTAGCTTAGGTTGCAAGTAGAGGGGGTATGTGTATCTGAAATGAGTGGGCCAGAGTTGGGGTGAATATCACCACCAAGTATTAGGTTGAGTCTATACTTGGTGATGAACTTCAGGAATTTCTTTATTAATTTGTGGTAGTGTTTGGATCTAGAGCTAATGTGCCTGGTGTTGAGATGTTGATAGACTGAACAAGATGTTGGATATGATCTGGTACTGTAAGTATGGTTGAAGGTGGAAGGATTTACAGCTGGGGTGATAGTATGGCCTTTTGGGACCTGAAATCCTGTGAGAAACTGGTTTTCATACAAGGTAAGGAGGTATGGTGTGAACAAGAGGGGTAGTAAAGAGGAGTATATCATTATCTGTGATTCAGCTAGTGAGTTAAGGAACTGTTTTACCTGGTGATGCAACACCAGAAGATAGAGTGGTGAGGTAAAGGTACTGGAAGGGGGATGGGAGAATGCCAGATGAAAGATAATAGGTGCTATTAAAATGTAGGTAGTAAAATGGGGTGGGTGGAATTATCCCAGATGAAAGCAGATAGGATCTAGAAAGTGGGGGAGTGGCTATAGTACTAATGGGGGCAGAGAAGGGAGTGAAGAGAGCCCGAGCGTCGCGAGGGCGAACGTAGTGGGGCTATTGAAGTTTACAAGGTTTCCTAAGGTATACTAAAGCTATAAGGTAAGTATTACAGCTGTTTGTGCCTTTGTGCTGTAACTCAGAGCAGATCTGGTTGTTGACATCGAGGCTCTGTGGTTGTTGTTGGTATTAGTTGCATTATAGTTTTCATAGCTAGCTTTGGAGGATCGTATAAGGGATCTCACCTTCTTACTGAGGCTGGCCAGGGATCTCCTCCATGCATGGTATTGTACTCTCATTTGCAACAGTGTCTTCCTCCTGTAGTACAATATGTTTATGGCAGGGGACCACCAGATTGGTTTAGTTAATTATGAGTATAGCGTCCTGGTTCTGTTTGGGATAGCACAAGCCATGCACTCCTGTAAGTGCTTATAGAGTGCATTTGTGTAGGATTCAGCAGTTGTAACAGTACTGTCCATCTGCATGGGTGACATGACGTCCACCACGTCTGCCTTAAGAAGCATGTAGTTGGCCTTGTAGACATATTATACCGTGGTTCACTTAATGGGGGGTAGGTGTGGGATGTGGATATCAACGGTGATCAGCACATGGTCTGATTGGACCAACGAGAAGTTGGCTTCACGTGTGGAGCACCAGTCACTCATGTTGGTAATGACTAGATGTAGTATATTGCTGCCCCTGGTGGGTGTGTGGATATGTTGAGTCAGGGCATTGGTGTTTATGAATTCCAGAAACCATTGAGCTAATGGGTTGGTACATGAGTAGTTTGCCCAGTTAATGGTGGGGTAGATACAGTGAGGCTTATGTGATGAGTGTGGTGTTGTGTGACTGTGTATCTTCTCCACATGACAGTTAGGGTCAGGCTTGGTTGGAGAGACCTTTACCTCCAGTTTGGCTAGATGAGTGCTCTCTCACAGGTTGTAGTGTTGGGTGGTAGGTGGAGAGGCTTGTCTGTGTACATCAGGCAATGTGTACATTGCCTCAAGATGTCCAGATTCATCAGATAGACAGGTGAGAATACTGGCAGTTGACTCTTGGACATGCCTGAATATAGAACTACATTCACCTAGATAAGTGAGGAAAGTGAGTACAACAGCTACATTACTCTAAGCAAGTGAGAAAAGTATATACAAAACCTGTTCACCCTTACCTGTAGATGATGTGGAAAATTGAGTGCTATAGTAATCATT
The DNA here is from genome assembly GCF_019279795.1 of Protopterus annectens. Classification (NCBI taxonomy): domain Eukaryota; kingdom Metazoa; phylum Chordata; order Ceratodontiformes; family Protopteridae; genus Protopterus; species Protopterus annectens. The sequence goes on along the minus strand of NC_056735.1, from coordinate 811,683,215 downwards.
AGCTTACGTACTGTTTACAAGTCCTGAACAAGTGCTTAGCACGAATAAGCAATCCAGATAGGGTCTTGGATAATATAAAAACATGGCCCCCTCCCCCCAACAGGTACACAAACATATATCCATGTACACCACAGGGCCCCTGTACCCACAACTATGCAGGTACAAGCTGCACTCAGTCTGCATGGGACCTGCCCATATCACAGGTTGTATCATACACATATGGCAAAACAAGATGTTTTCCACGTACACATCATGTAAAACATAGCTCCATGTGAGGTTGTGTACACACTGAATGGTGCACACCAACAGGTATCACAACCCAACAAAGGGGGAGACACCACTGATAATGGGAAGTACTGCACTACAACCCTGCTGAGTCTGGTCTGTATATCTGTAGGGTGGACAGACAACACTGAATTGGTACACCATTGCCCCACTGTATATTCGACAGGACACCATTGTGATAAACATGTATGCATGTCATTGCACATGTCAGCAGATCACGTCATACTTCATGTGATTATTAAGGTCATATGCCACACATCAGGCAGGTGTACTGTTAACCTGTGCTGGTCCACATGGTGTAACACAGGGATGTATGCTAACCACTACTATGATTGTGTAATTTGCATGCCATCTGCTATCACACATGCATGCTGTGTGCAACCTAGGGATGCATGATAACTACCACTATTACTGTCTGTGCTGCATGCCATCTACCATATCACATGCATGTTGCATGTCTTCTGTCATATCACATGCATGTGTGTGTGTGTGTGTGTGTGTGTGTGTGTGTGTGTGTGTGTGTGTGTGTGTCTATTTTATAGATTGTAATGTAGTTTCTGTCTGCCCTCACAGGTGATGTAGGGGCATTGCCCTCCTGCGGTACATCAGATGTTAGTGTCCCCACAGACTCTAGCAGTGATGATGAAAGTATGATTAGGTCACAGGCAGAGTTTTCAGGGGCTGAAACTGTGCCATTGGTTGCCATTCCATCTATAGCCACCTCAACCCCGCACACAGATCCTATATCTGCACATACCCCATCACCAGTGGCCATAGAGGAAAAACAGTTGTTGCGTGGTAGCTTGGAACAGGAAAGTGTGGGGGCTATGGAAGGTGTGCCTGCACAACATGGTGTCAGCCAAACTACTGGTGGTGCCCCACACAGTCACGTGGCCAGTGCTGCTCATAGGAGGACCTCTGGCCAACATGCTCCTGCACAACAGAGCAAAGCAGCTGGTGTCACCAGACACATGTTTCAGGTTGTAATGGAGGCACAGGCACGTGCTGAACTGCGCAACAAAGAAGATCAGAGGCTACAGAGGGCTGTTGTCAATTCTTTAAACAACAGCATCCAGGCTATGGGAAATGCTCAACAGCAGATTGCTGATGCTTTAGATAGATGGTTGGGTGACATGGTTGGAGTCCTTGACCATGGCATGACAATCCATGAGCATGAGCTGTCTGTGTTGAAACATCTGGTAGGAGTGAGGCATCGGGCATGTGGACATAGGCCTGCTACATGACCTGTGTCAGGTCTACGTGTATGAGCTACCTCACATGCCCGCTCCTATAGTGGCGGTAGCAATAGCAGTGCATCTGGTGCTTTGCTGTCCACACTAGGACACAGCAGGCCACGTGCACGTACCCCAAGATGGTCCCAGCAGGGACATGGTTTCAGTGTACTAGTGACATCAGACAGTACCCAATCTGCAACTCTGTCTAGTAGTGCCCGTGCAACCCCTGGCAGGCACAGGTCACGTGTCCGTGGCTGGACAATGTGAACTGTAATACCTCACCTGTACAGTCTGCAGCTGTCAATAATACCCCTGAGTAGGCCAGATACATGGGAGAAATGTGTGCAGACATACACTCACACACTGGATACATATGTAGGGCACCGCAACACACACATGCATAACATCCACACACACCCAATTAGTTCAAAGGCCAAACCCACACACATTATGTCATCCAATGGTGCAGCCTAGGCCTCTGGCAAACATTAACACACTGTGCATATGATGATGCCTATGCCGCATCCCTGACATTCACACCATCGGTGCAGGGACATGTTCATATGGTCTGATGCACATGGTGAACAGACTAGGATGATATGTGTAGTTTACAAATGTTGAGGACTGTTGACAGTGAGCAGATATACCATGTAGTACAGGTGTACAATACTGTTAGCAGTATGTGTCTTGTGTAACAACAGTAAATGCATGTTGGTCATGTTGTTCTGCTGTCCTTCTTCAGGTCTAATTGCACGTGCTGGTGGATGTCAGTGTTTGCAGTTAAGTGTCCCATATGTCAATGTGAACTACTCACAGCTATGTATGAATATACCAGCATGCACCGTGTAGCTGCCACATACCAGTTAGAATGTCCCACATTACAAGCACGTCTACCTTTCCAAGAGCATGATAGCTGTGTATTAAGCTACTGTGGCCACATACATGACATCTATAAAGGGTGACATCACAGGTACAGATACATGGAGTGGTGAGGTAAGAGAGTGGTCTAGCTGATTACAAGGGTAGAGGCCAGTGGGAAGTGTGATGCCTCAATGGGAATCAGTAATACATGTTCCCATGACAGGATGCCAACACACAACTGCACCCACACACTCAGGTATTGACACACATGTATTCAGTGACACTGTAACACACACACACACACACACACACACACACACACACACACACACACACACACACACACACACACACTCACAGCTTCACTGACACAGTACCACACACTCACACACAATTGCTACTGGTGGGATGAGGACCCCTGTCTATGTGCAAATCATTACAGTACTGTGCACCTACATGATGCACCACAGAGAATACACATGTACAGGTAGTCAGTATGGCCTAACATCGGGGACATCAACACGGATAGTTGAATACATCACCTGGATGGTAGGAGGGGTCCTATCAGTTCAGTATGGTAACATACATCCTCACCCCATGGAACAGTCAGCCCTACATACACACACTCTGGCATTCAGTAATTAATACACCTATGTCATGGACATACAGATACCTCACATGTGTGAGATACATGCCCCTGCCTATGTCCTGCTTTATACATTGCAGTCCGTACAGATGTGTACACTAGTGTATAGGAGAATGAGTAACAATTGAGATGTATTCCCCACAATACGTGACAAATATGGACACACACACAACCACATATGCCAGTACTGTAAATCTCAAACCTGCCTACCTCATGTTATGTATGTCAGACGTACAGCAGTATTGCACCCGTTACAAACTGTACTGATGCTTCCTGTGACAACAATGCTGATATATATACTAGAGACGTCATATCTATTAACAGGTGTCAAGTGATTTACCTTCGCTATCACCCTGACCACTGTCTAAGTTGTGTGTTGTGTCCTTCAATTAATGAAACCATTGCTTACTGGTTACACAGGGTATTTTAGGACATCTTGTGACACACCTGTGACCTGTCCACAGCAAACATCCATCTGCAAAGATGCCCCGCCACTTAGTTATTTCAACACATCTGTTCATACCTGTGGTACATCTTTCTCTACATTCAGCATATCTCCATATACAGTTGGCAATGTTGAGGCTGCATTGCAGCTGCATGATGTACTAGGATACACGCCACCTGCATACATCAGCAACTGCACATGCATGTTATCTGAATGCACAACACTACATGTACAGGTGTGTAGGTCCTACAATCCTGACATTTGTTCATGTTTGTAGGCATTGCAATTGGCAGATATGTGTAATAACATACATGACACATGGACTGTTCTATGATAAGATGGGTGACCAGTACAGAGGGGATGTTACCTCTGTCAACATTGATATCACACCTTATGTGCTGTTAGCATTCAGCAGCCATGGACCTACATTCCGTGTGCATGTGTGTAATGGCTGTAGCCACCTGTTTGCACAAAGGACTACAACAGCTATGCTATTTACAGGCATGTTGTGTGTGTGGCATGTGCATACCCAGGGCAGGTACATGTATGTCATATCCATACATGAGGGTATGTACTGATGTACAGCAATAGACATCTGCTAATGGGACAGTACTGAGGGCCCTTAGTATGTGTACAGCTGACCTGGCCACAAACAGTGGTATCATTGCATTGCATAACACATGATGCAACTGTGTCAGTGCATGTGTAGTGTCTACAGTTGATGTAGAGCTTAGTACAGTACACAGGTCAAGGGTCACATGGTGGCATACTCATCTGTCATACAACATGTATGGTTGCGTGGTGGTGGTCTGAGGGCATAATGGTGTCTGCAGTTTATATCCTAGAATGCAGCATGTGACACTATGTCTTACGCATGGCTCATCTGTGATGCCTTTCATGGGGGGACCAGTCAGTACATGTGAGTGGCCTTTATGTATGTGGGTACACCACCTGGAGTGGTCCGTACCTGTGTTATGGCCCACATGTCTGGTTCTGAGGTATATGGTGGCAGTGCTATTGTGCACTACAGAGACATCATCCAGGTGTTCCTCACTGCACAGATTTCAGTACTCCCCATTGTTGGATCTACAGTGGCCAGCTGTGAATATGGACGCTACACATCTAGCACTGGTTAGCATAAGAAAACAATGCAGTTGTCCTGTAGGTGTATGGGAGTTAACCTGTGTTTAGGACATTTGCCTTGGAATGGCACTGTGTGGGCGGATGTGACTTGGGTAATATCCACATTCCCTTGTATCATGGATGCATGTGATATGTCACAAAGGCCTGCCTACTGTCAGCCATGTCATCCCAGAATGACAGCTGATTTGTTAAAAGCCAGTGTCAAATATATGTAGAGCAGCGTTCCAGCTAACAATGACAACTACCAACACCAGAGCCCATTACAATGTGTTATTTACATCTACCTGTAATAGCATGGCCACTGTGGCCTTCCGTCTTTAGCATGAGAGTGCATCCCAGTCAGCCCTGTGCTACTAGGTGTATGAGCATGCCCAGTATATCCTTTTGTAGATGGACACAGTGCATTCTGAACAGCCCTGTGCTACTAAGTGTGTGAGCATGCCCAGTGATACCTTGTGTTGTTATGTGCTTCTGTGTATGGGCATGGCTATTGTAACCCTGTATAGTGGTAGTAGTCGTCCATTCCACAGATGGGCATACTCCAGGTCAGAATGGATTCATACTTTAAACACACAGGTTCACAGGTATGTACATCTTAACTGCCAGCATCCCTGTTGATGTCCACATGCCCAGATGGTCATAATGATAGCCTTGACACGTATAGTCTGTGTGGCGTGATTCTTATATATGTAGCATTGTAATAGTAATCTGTAAATAGGCAGGTGTTCCATACCCGATACTGGCATGTGTGTGTATGTCTGTCCCCATTTGCCGGTGGACTCTAAATTGCTTTTAGACTGGCCACACTCCATACATTTCTTATACCCACTGTTAGCAAGGCCAATGATGTCACCCATCTACAAATACACAGTAGCACGTTCTGTAACTGCGTAATGCTGTAGTGTAATAAAATAGGTAGGTGTTCTAGTCCCACACTTGGCTTGTGTGTGTATGTGTGTTTCCCCGTTTGCCTGAGGACTGAGTAATACCTTTATACTGCTCACACTCCATACATTTCTTATACCCACTGTTAGCAAGGCCGATGATGTCACCCATCTACAAATACACCTCTGGGAGTGTTGTGTCCCATTAATCTCAGTAGCGCATTCTGTAACTGCGTAATTCTCTAGTGTAATAAAGTAGTTAGGTCTGTGTTCTAGTCCCACACTTGGCATGTGTGTATGTGTGTCTCCCTGTTTGCCTGAGGACTGAGTAATACCTTTATACTGCTCACACTCCATACATTTCTTATGCCCACCGTTAGCAAGGCCGATGATGTCACCCATCTACAAATACACCTCTGGGAGTGCTGTACCCCAGTAATCTTGGTAGCACATTCTGTAACTGTGTAATGCTGTAGTGCAATAAAGTAGCTAGGTCCGTGTTCTAGTCCCACACTTTTCATGTGTGTGTGTGTGTGTGTGTGTGTGTGTGTGTGTGTGTGTGTGTGTGTGTGTGTGTGTGTGTGTGTGTGTGTGTGTCTCCCCATTTGCATGAGGACTGAGTAATACCTTTATACTGCTCACACTCCATACATTTCTTATACCCACCGTTAGCAAGGCCGATGATGGCACCCATCCACAAATACACCTCTGGGAGTGCTGTTTCTCAGTAATCTTGGTAGCACATTCTGTAACTGCATAATGCTGTAGTGTAGTAAAGTAGTTAGGTCTGTGTTCTAATCCTAGACATGCCAAGTGTGTGTCTTTGTCTGCCTGCATGAGACATGTACAGTGCTTTGTAATATTTGCTATAGGGCATGCCCTAAATGTGTGTTGCTGCAGTGTGATATGGTAGGGGTTTGTATACAGGACATGGCAAGTGCGTGTTTGTCTGTCAGAGCCTGCGTAGAGGTGGCCATGATTGTCTTACCATTGGATATGTTTGGGAGAGTTTTTTGTAGTTTTCCTATATAATATCCGTCTTATGACACACTGGCCATCTCACGAGGATTACAGCTGTCAGTCAGCCATGGCACTGAGTTGGCAAGCCATACCCATACATCTGGCAAAAGGGCTGGTGAACTAAGTATGCAGCCCTACTAGCAACTGGTATATGTCCCGCACCCATGTGCCATGCACATACAAACTTGCCTAGGATATCCCATTATGTTGCTAGTAACATGCACATTGAGGACAGATAGCAGGCATGGTGTGACCGCAGTGGCCTGCACAGGACATGGCACCCTGTACAGAGGTACAATTGGCACATATATGCAGACATTGTGCCTTCACTATGTTCCACACTGAATGGCTGCAACATATGTGGTGCCATCAAATGTGATCCACTAAGGCCAGACAATGCTGTACACATGTGCCCCTTATGGACCCATGCCACTGACACCACAGAATACCTGTCCATTCTATACATGCAGGTGCAGGGCCAACCTGCTCACTGTAAGCAGGTTTCACCACACCAGGCCAGTATTGGCATATTGGGGTATAACAGGCTGTGTACACTACATGTGTCTGCCAAACCAGGTTCACCTGTACATGTCACTGTACAGTATTGTGGGACATGCACATCCCAGGCAATGTCCATGTGAAGGACTATCAAACACAGACATGGCATGCATTGCAAAGCTATGGCACTACACATTGGTAACTAGGATGTCAGGTCAGATATTGCAGTACCCATCTGTGTGGGACATTGCAGACACTACACTCCTGCACTGCACACCATTGTCGGGTGATGCAATGGCAAGGATTACCCCTCACCCAGCCTTGTACAGCCATCTTGCACAGCCAAACACTACACACCCATGGAGCAATGCATACCTGCATGACAGTACTGGCACCCTGTGTCAGCATGTGGGTTGTGATGCTCCCAACCACAGTCACTCCCAGTATAAACCTCATTGGCATAGCTACAGTTGTCAAGCACTTTCACATGGCCTAGCCCATTGAACCTCCAGATATCCCCTGTGGTGCATGTGGTCCTGTGCATTACTGCGGTGTGGCAAACTAAGTAGTTACATTGTCTATTTGCTGCCCTGGCAAAGGTGTTAATGCATGTCCATTAGAGTGTGGTTGTGGTGACAATGGCATCTGTTCACGTGGACTGACATGTGTGCCACACCTAATGTATGTCTACTATATTTGTTGCAGATAGCACTCACTCAGCTACACACATGTTCTTACAGCACTGCAACATGACACCTCTGTGGCACATGTAGTAACATCATGCACATGTAATAGTAATGAGTAGTCAGGGGTTTGACCCTGTAATATTCAGCGTGTGGCAGATTATGGTGAAGTCTCCAAGCCCTTCCCTGGTGTACATTGCCTGTCACACACACACAATCTCTGGTGGATGTGAAGGTGTACACCTGCACAGCAGCAGCATGTGTATTGTAACAATTCAAAAGAAGACAAACCACACTGGCAACTGGAGTAGTAGATTAGCGCTTTCGTTTACTAGCAAATCGTAAACTTCTTCAGATAAAAAACCATCATAAAATGTTCATTATATACACCCATTCATTCTGATGTCATCACTTAATTAATCAATTAATTATTTAAATACATACAAAATTCTTTTTAAAGAGCCCACTTACAATAAGCAAAGATATAGCTGTAATTGCAAAGTGACCAGTATAAAAGATTATACATACAATTCAAGTATACTTCCAATAAACTTATATACAATGTTTAAAGCATATTTTAGACTAAATTAAATAGGTAATATAATGATAAAATACCTTATCTAAATAATGCTTTCAATTTCAGTAAACTTTTAATAGAAATCATTTCATTAATGCCTGGTGGGGAGGTTGCATGTAGTCTCAGTTGCCATAAGATTTCTTTTTCTTCTAGTTTCAAACTAATAGGGCCTCCCCGTCCAGTTACATGAACTTGATCAATAATAACAAATTGAAAATTATGACCAGGATTTGAGACAACATGCCTGGCCAAAGAATTACATAAGTTTTGTTTTTGAATAGCATAAATGTGTTCATGTATTCTATTCTTGAAGCATCTATCTGTTTTGCCCACATAAAATGATGTACAAAGGGCACATAATCGTAAATAAATAACTCCTTTAGAGTTGCAATTAAACTTATGGTTAATATGAATCTTCTGTTTTCCTACTGTTATAGAATTAGTAGTTTTAATATATCTGCACCAGGAGCAATTTTCGCATTTAAACATGCCACAATGTGGCCTATGTTGGTAAGTGCTCCCTTGTTCCAAAATTTCTTTAAGGTTAGTACCTCTTCTGAAAGTAAATTTTGGTTCTGGTGCAATAAATTTATTAATATTCACATCTTCGAGTAAAAAACACCAATTTTTCTGTAATATATGTCTCAAATTTCCCACATCTTGAGAGAAGGTAGTAATAAAGTTAGAAGATGAATATTCCAAATTAACTTTATCTTTCTTATTTTCAAATGGTATACAAGCTACCGGTAGGAAATGTCCTATCAAGTTTTCAATATTGGAATCTACACTAAGATTCTGTTTATTAATACATAAAATAGGACTAAACCCACCATTCAATCTTTTATTAGTAACTTCACTTATCAAACTACTCAAAAGATTAATCGGATATTCTCTTTTAGTAAACATTCTTTTGAGGTTCTCACATTCTTCATGAAAATCATAATCCAATGTGGTCATTCTGGATGCTCGTACGAGTTGACCCTTAACTATGCCCCTTTTCTGATGGTAGGGGTGACAACTCGAGAAATGTAGGAAGGAATTTGAATATGTTGATTTTCTAAAAATTTTTGAAGTTACACAATTCATAGTCAAATCCTTCCTTAAAGAGACATCCAGAAATGAAATACACTCAGTATTATGTTCCCAAGTGAATTTCAAAACGTCAGTATTCAATCCCACTGCCTCAATAAGTTTCCCAGCTGAAATCTTATCACCTTTCCATAGGATAAAAATATCATCCAAATATCTGGTATTCCATACAGCATTCTGGATGAATATAGGATTGGTGAATAAGAAATGTTTCTCCCAAAAGGCCATTACCACGTTCGCGAAAGTGGCTCCACACGGGGAGCCCATCGCAACTCCAGTTTTTTGCAAAAATAATCTATTATTAAAGAGGAAATAATTATTTTTCAAAACCAAATCAAGCAAATATGTAATGTTATCAATTTCTTGAGAATTAATTTGTTTTTCCAATAACAAGTCCCTAACCCAGTCACACCCGATGTCCTGGGGTATGGAAGTGTATAAATCACAGACATCTATAGTCAAAAAGTTAACATTACTATCAAAGGGTATTTCATTAATGACCTTCAAAAAGGCCCAGGAATCTTTACAGATTTGATGCTCACTTCTCAGAGCTTCTTTAAGTTTTAAATCCACAAATTTTGCACAACCAAAAGTGATGGACTGACGACCATCAATGATTGGCCGGAAGGGAGGTTTATGAACATTTTTATGAATTTTGGGTAGTCCAAACATGCATGGTGTAATAGGAAAAGATATTTCTAAATATTTAAAGGTGTCCATGTCAATGCGACCCTCTATAAATAAATCCCTAATAAACCCAGACACTATACGATGAGCTCCATTCATTTCATTTAAAGATACTTCTGCAAAAGATTCACTATCCAATAATTTACCCATATTCACAATATAATCATCTTTGTTCATGAAAACCATACCCCCTCCTTTATCTGGTTTCATGATTCTGATGTCAGTGAATTTAAGTTCACCCAAAACATCTTTCAGCTGTGATAGCATTCCCATAGCCATCCACATGATAAAGACAGTACACTATCTAGGGAAAGATGTTATTATCTGGCCATGACAGTCACTGTGAGTGGTACCTGGATGTGGTGTTCTGACACGGCATCGCAGATGATATCTGGATGTAACTCAATCATTTTCAACAGTGGGAAATAGTCTAATGACAAGAGGGTGATGTGCCACACAACTACAGCATGTAAGTGTAGCTATGCTGCATTGAGACTACTGCCTGTTTAACATGTGTGTGGTAATGGCTATTCTGCATGTTAAAATACAAACATGACAGTACTCTGTTCATGAGAGAACCCTATCTGTAGGGCCAGTTGTGAACAGGTCAGTGTTTACAACCATTTGTCTCCTGTGTTACACACTGAACACACTTCTGTGTACAGCAGAAACATGGTGTGGGGATTGCAGACAGTACATGATGATAGGGATGTGTTATTGCCATCGCATCCCTGACTGGGCATGAGTCACATGAGACAGTGGTATGACTGACACTGTGTGGGATTTCCAGTGACAAGCCAATGATGGGCAACTGTTCATAGCTGCGGTCACACATCTACTACACATTGTACAGTTGCCATGCAGTATATATGCATGTGTTGTGCTCCCTCTGCAAATGTATACAATCTGTTGGGTTGCTGGTGATATCTATGCATACTGTCGTAGGTAATCCTGTATGCTGTTGTCTATCACTAAGCCATATGTGGGTTTAAAATGCAGCACCATAGGCTGAATGGGTTGGTAGGTCCCGGGAGATCCTCCTGTCCCACTTCAGCTGACCATGGCACCGGGCACTAGCACATCTGGGGCCCAGCCATTAACATCACCTCTATTGGCTATGCACCACCTTCTGGTGGCTCCACCACTGAGGATGGAGCATGTCCCCCTTGGGAGTGGAACCAGCTGTCGTGTGTTCCCGGACATGTTTTGTAGGTGGCTTCCTAAGGGGTTACAAAGCCAGATACACCAGTTCAAGGGCGGAGTGTCACATTTACAGGGTGATGCTGCCTGTCCTGGACAGCCCAGAGCACTGCCTCCTTTGCAGCTGTGTAGGTGCAGTGGCAGTTGCCCATGGCTGGAGACCTCCATCTCACTGTTCCCATGGGCTTTTGAATGCCAAAGACCCATCCCCATCCAGGATGTATCCCCCCTCACATGTCTCATATATCAACCCTGTATGCTGTAATTTCTATGCTCCTACCTATTCTCCACGGCCATACCTACACTCCTTCCCCAACATCTGACCCTCACATATGGACACATAAGGCCATTCGGCTCCCAGGACACCATCAGCCCTATACATAGCTGTCCATTACACACATGTGCCCACTGGACACATGAAACCCTTGTAATATGGATCATAACATACTACTGTTATCCTCACCACTGTTCCTCAGGCACACGGTCCTGGTATGCACATGAGTCCTACATGGTTGAGGTACACATGAGGAGGATGACCCCATTGTACACAAAAGACTACCAGTCCCTCTATGGTTACCCCATTTACCTTTATTATGATGATAATGTTGCACATTGCAGGGGTACTGTTCACACATAATGATCAGACAGGTACTGTTGTGTTAATGTACATTACATGCACAGAGTGATGTATACGGCCAATGTACAACTATTGTCTTTCTGAGGGAGTCTTGTGATCACATAGAGCAACACCACTACATAATACAGGTGTCGCTGGTGTTTCCCATTTCATTCATTTCTAATGCTTTGTTGCCACATGGCATGTCCCTGATGCATCTCTATATATGTATGTACCTATATGCTGGACATAAACACTCACATGTACTTCTACATGATGGGATACATACCTATACTGTTGAATGACAGCATTGTATGATATCCTCTGGTTACAGCCTCTCATGCTTGATTAGCCTCTACATTGCTTAACCAATCCAATACTCGCATACTGGTAGCCAAACACGCTTACACCCGCTTGTTCCCGCACTTGCTAGTGCACCGGCATTGGTGCTTGCATCTGTCACTCACACCCCTGGGTGTGAGCGAGGACCACAATATTACCTTGTGATGCCTATTACATCGTACTACATGACTCCAGTATCAGGAATGGCCACCCATTAGGCAACGGCATTGTGTTCGGCTGTACGGAATCTTCGGCCTGTCCAGTGACACAATCATATGTGTGTGTACCTCATACAATGTGCTCCCATCTTGTGATGTCTATTACATCAAAATACATGAATACAGTATCAGAAACAGCTGCCTATTAGGCAACGGCATGGTGTTTGTCTGTATGAAATCAGCGGCCTGTCCGGAGATTCATTCATATTCATGTGCTCCTCTTAGGCATACCTTGTGATGCCTATCACATCGGACTACATGACTACAGTCATAGCCGGCCTTAGGCATAGGCCAACTAAGCATCCTCCTAGGGCACTGCTTTAGTGGGTGCACTTTACCAGTATTTATTTGGTGTAGGTAGACCAGGATGGGGACACTGGGTGGTGTGGTGGGGGGTGCCGTTGTGCCCTCTGCCTAGGGCACCAGTTGACCTAAGGCCACTCCTGACTACAGTATCGGGAATGGCTGCCAATTAGGTGACTGCATGGCATTCGAATGTATGGAATCAGCGGCCTGTCCGGTGAATCATTCATAACTGTGTGCTCCTCTTAGAATCTGCCCCCACCTTGTAATGCCTATCACATCGGACTACATGACTACAATATCGAGAATGGCTGCCCATTAGGCGATGGCATGGCGTTTGACTGTATGGAATCAGCAGCCTGTCCAGTAAATTAATCATATTTGTGTGTTGCATACACTCTGCTCCCATCTGGCTGATACATGGGAACCAAGACCCTGCATTACAAATGAGTAGTTGGGTTGTGGTAGCCACATCCATCGGATGGGTCATGCTACTGCATACCTCTTATAGGTTTGTCACCTTCTCAATTGGCCAAGGTAGGACTTTAGGGTAACCACCTGTCCCACTTTGTGAGGGAAAGTATGAAAATAATCAAGACATAGCACATGTCCAGATTACAGGACATTATTATATTCAACGTTTCATTAATGATTGCATACAATAGTTATTTTATATATGGCACTTCTATATGTTATGTGAAGTAGCATAAGCAATTCAAATGCAACTAGATGAAGCTTTTATTTGTGCAAATAAGTGTAATCCTGTACTATGCATGGCTGTAGGTATGTTTAGTCCTGGAATGTCTGACATTTCTACAGAATATGTCCCACTCTGGCCATTTGGAAAGGTGGCAACCCTATAGGACCTGTATGTACAGACATCAGACTTTGCAGGGCAACACACCCACTGCCAGTAGAAAGGGGTATATTTCACTGTTTCGCCTAAATAAAAGGATACTCTTGTAGCATTATAGTTGCTTATACTGTTACCTATAACATTTAGGTGTTTCAGAGGAACATAATTGTTTTATGCTACTACTACAGACAATATAGGTAGTCTTTGCCCTAAATCACAGGACATTTGCCTTAATTACAGTTATTATGCAGGACACAACTGCCCATTGGGGAGTGTCCCTTGCTAAGGTGACAGGTGGTAACCCCATACCTTTTATTCTATCAATCTTCTAAGGTAGTCGGCATTACATGCGTTTTCTTTTACTATCAGACCTCTCATACAAATGGGGAAGAATAATCACTGAATCAGGGACACTGCATAACGACCTCAGGGACACATTTAGAAGGTTGGTGCTATTAACCTGACACACTGACAGACACAGAGAACATATGTATTCATGCACATTTTCTGAGGTGCATGCAGTTTATGACTCTTACATATTGTCATTATTCATTACATGCATTCCTCCACCTTTCTTCCTAATATCACTAGTTCTAGGATGGTTTAGTTGAGACTGTGTTAGGATTCTGGTTCGTAATCATGGACGTGCCTGGTAACTGGGGACAGTTCAATGATATGGTCCCTATGTATTCCCCAGTGGTTTACGGACTGTCCAGTAGATGTGCTCTTATAGTTTGGGAGATATGGGCGTCTGCTATACCCACATCGGAATATTACTTACACTCATGGGGTGGTCCTAATACATGTTTGCCAGACAACACATGGACGCCTAGCCCCATAATCGCATACCTATAGTTCCCCCACCTGCCACTACTCTACAGCACTCATCCTCACTGTGAGCGCAGGTGGACGCAGGTGGGATATGAACACACCCCTACACACTGCCCACTCTCCCTGTGTCAGGACACATGTCGTACGTTGTGTCAACCCATGTGTTATCAAGCTTGCACAACATACTGTTCCGTGTACAGCTACATCCTGGTCGTAATGGTGTTCCCCCATTGGTTGAAAGGTACCAAATTTTTGATGTCCCGCAAGGGACTTCACTGTCCATGTTTAAAGTGTAGACCTTATAGATCTTTCCCACTGGTAGTTTCCTGCCAGTGGTCTGGAAACCAATGTTGTATTTACCTTTATTGCATATCTGTATGTCTCACCGGCCTAGCTGGGGTGGGTGGTAAGTAGACGTTTGTTGACCCGTAACTGCTAACTGCTTCAACGTAACCTAGGTATATACATGTGTATCTCACTGTAATATATATATAGATATATATATATATATATATATATATATATATATATATATATATATATATATATATATTTACATTAATATATACAGACAAATCTGCATATGTATTCATACATGTATATTAATATCTTACTGTCACACATATATATATATATATATATATATATATATATATATATATATATATATATATATACATATATATATATATATATATATATATATATATATAGTTTCTAAGCTTCAACAGCATACTAGTACCCAATTCATTATAACACCGATACACTCCAGTCATCTTGTAATCGGTATGTAGCACGTTATACAGCAGACAGATGTCACTATATGTTCATGTAGGGATTACCGATGGTAATTGGAATGTGATAGTGTGATTCGACCCATCCCTCTTCTGCACAGCCTATTATTCCATGTACTGTCGATGTTTGTATGGGCACATTCCTATTATTTATGTCAACAAATGGAATGCATGTGTTACAGAATTTGTACGTCAACATATATTGTTGTCTGCATGTGAGTATGCATATATACCTATTATGACCTAGCTGACCTCCACGGGGCAGTCCATTAGAACTGGCCCATCCAACCCTGGCATGCCTGGATCCATAATTGCATACCCATAGTTCCTCCACCCCACCCATGCTAAATTTACAGGTGTAACATCCATTATCCACTTGTTATCTCAGCCATGACACACCTTTACACATTTCCCTCTTCAGAGCTTTTGGGGCCCTACACACATTCTGTCCCACCTTGTGTATTCACAGGGTCTCCCGCCATGTATATTTGCACATACGTGCCTTTCCTGGTGTTATGGAATACAGCCATTTGCGCTTTCCAATTTTTGGAGGTCCCAGCTTAGGACTACATTCCGCCTGTGTGTAAAGTAGACCTAGCATTTCAACGATGTTACTCCCAGTGGTAATACCCTGCCTGTGGTGTGAGTAGCGGTGCTCTGCTCACTCCTGGGCAGCTTTTTATGACATACGCTGAAAGCACTTTACAATACCAACATTGCTCTTGATTCCCTTCACATCCCTTGTTTATGCTTTACTGTTACAATGTCCATTCTTTATATATATATATATATATATATATATATATATATATATATACATATATATATATATATATATATATATATATATATATATATATATATATATATATATATATATATATATGTTACATCTGTACATACAAACATACATTTCCTATGCTGGGAGCCACTTACACCCGCGCAGGCGCACTCGCATATTCTTACTGTGCATTACATATGTTTACTTTTGTGTATTTATGCTTATTTGTGCTTTATACATTATGACAATACCACTTTGATTGAAAGGAGCTGGTTAATAGTCCCATGCGATACACATGTTCACCTTTACATGTTTAAATGTCAGCTTTACAGCAGAGCAACATTAATTCCACAAGGAAAATGATATGTGCTATTGACGACCTTGAACCATGAATGCCTTTTCATTAGGCGGATGCTCTAACCACTACACTATTGGTGTTCTGCCTCATTTATATGTATACCCATGGTGCATAGTAACCCGAACACATGCCTCATCACTTCACCTACACAGCAGGCATCCATTTACCTGTTAGGAAAAAACGCACTACTACACATGCATCATTCCCTATTCCCTACTGCTCTGGACTCGTGCTGCATGTTGACTCACTCCGAGGATATTCAGACCTCTGCAGCCTATAGTCCTGGCACATACATGTGTTCAATTGCCAGGGTGTTCATATGGTCTTCTGGGTTTAGACTTGTTTGACTGGGGACCAGGATTGCCCTGTATCTAGTTGAAAGTCAGACTTAGCAACGGGAGATAGTTTGTTCCACTTTTAGCGTTCTACCTGTGGTTGGGGATGCAGATGTGTGCTCACCAATGGCCATCCTGATATATAACAGCACTAACTATTATGGGGATTTCCTATATTGTGACCATTTTCATTCTTCATATCTACATACATATATATCTATATATATATATATATATATATATATATATATATATATATATATATATATATATATATATATATATATATATATATGTGTGTGTGTGTGTGTATATACATCGGTCTGTACATACACATGCATATACACCTACATGCTCATTTACATTTCCCATACCGTTGAATCACTGCCACCTACTGTCGTGCATACATGCTTGCATGCCTGCTTACGTTTCGGGTTGCCACCTTTTCATATGGTCAAAGCGGAGCATTTTCGGGCCACACATCAGACTTTACAGGCTGACACATACCCGCAGTCAGTAGAAAGGTTAGAACTTTACTTATTTTGCAAAAAGAATGCTTATTCTTGTAGTGGTTTGCTTTCTTCACCTGTTTCTTGTAACTTTGAGTATTTTACATAAATAACTGTTTTATGCAACTGTTACATGATATATGGGACATATTTCCTACTATCACAGGACATTTGTTATTGCATTATATTTGGTCTGGACACAAATAACAAAAAAGGGACTGTCCCTCACAAGGTGGGGCAAGTGGTAACCCCATTTACATCTGCTTTACAGTGCCTTAAGCACCCTATATCTGACTGCCACTATGCGAATGCGTAAGGTATATATTCCCGATAATGCACATGGGGAGATGTGCATCACGGTCAGGTGTTTAATCCCGGGTAGTAGGTTCTGCAGGACCACCTGGAGGCTGAGCAGTCTTGTGGACAGCTACTGCTCATAAAACTTGTGTCCAGATGTATACAGGACTGGACATCATGTTGTGACACCAAGTCTAAGGTTTAGAACAGATACATATCCCATGAGAGATATCCAAAAATTGTGGGGACCGATGACCATCTTTGCTTTATGGCTGTAAGGTCGGGTTATACATGCAAGGGATACATAGTTTGCAATCCTGAGAATGCCTAGGGTGAGACTGCCTACTAGATATGTGTAGGGGTCACTATATGCAGATATGGTCGCACCTATCTAGTAGCCCGAGTATGGCTGGTTTTGGTGGACGTTCAGGAAGGGGGGGGTGTGCTGTGAAGGGGATGATGGGTATTCAATTATGTATCCAGGTGTGTTGGGGTTGGATGGCTCAGTTCAGGCCAGACCATTATGTGGGTATGTGCTGGTAACGTTTCTGTACATGTGTATTGCACATTTTAATGTTCACATGTTTGTGGGATTGTATTGCAGATGTGTATATTTGTTCTTTGGTTATCTTCCTGATTCACACACTGCTCCCTCGTAGACCTCCAGTTCTCCTATTGTGCATCCAACCCAGTCTCCCACTGGTGATATATTACATTACCTGTCACCCCCCACCCCCATATTCCACAATCAACATTCATCCCTTCTCTAGTTGATGGCCCATGTTACAGTCAACAGAACACATTGCATGCACTACATATCTCTGGGACCAATATGGTTGTGAGGTCTTCACTAACATTTCAGATCAAACACATGCTGTACGTCACGCACATAGGTACTTGCAAATGCTTATCTTTCTTGACATGGTAGGTAGACCCGGGTAATACCTGTTCATCTATGGGCCATCCTGGCAAGGATGTCTTGTACCGCGAATGGGCAGATATTGGGTGAATGCTCTGACCATTGGTAGGGTTGCCATCTTTTCATATGACCTGGATGGGACATTTTCGAGGCACACATCTGAGTTTACAGGCCAACACATTCCCACGGTCATTACAAAGGATAGTACTTTAGTTTCATGCCTACATATAAGCTTTTATTGTTGTGGCAGTGCAATTGCTTATTCTGTTTTGTTTACTTGCTTATTCTGTTTCTTGTAACATATAGGTATTTTATATACTGACATACGTACTATATGGGACTATTTCATAACATATGGGACATAATTGTGTCCTACTATCGCAGAACATTTCACATTTATTATGAATATGGTATGGACACACCTGCCTAGAGGGGGACTGTCCCTCACAATGTGGGACAGGTGGTAACCCATACCATTGGGCTAGGCTTGGCAATTGGCGGTGCACTAACACGATGTGTTTCGCTTCCACTTGGTATAACTAGCGACACTACAATGGAATACAGGCACGGGGTTTTAAATATCTTTGTTCGAGGGACGGAGACTCAATATTCAGCTATGAGCCTTTGTGTTTACTTCTTATTGTGGTGTTCACAAGTTGTCTTGTATGCTTTGCATACATTTCAGTATCCATGGACACTGACAGGTGTGATTACTATTGGAGGCAGGCTGTACTAGTCAGCATTTTAGATTGCGAGTATGCAGCCTACATGATCATGCCTCCATGCAGAGCTTGGACACGCCCCCTGCACTCGTACTCATTTCCTATGCACGTGGCCGTTAAGGCAGCGCGCCTGCATTAATATGCATGTGGTGCTGCTGCTCCATCTTTACGCCACATGGTCAGCGCAAGGCTAACACCATCCTTGCGCCGAGCTTCATGAATCCCAGGCTTATTTTTTTCAACATCATTGCTAAGCCCATTTTTCATTGAACATGTTCTCCTTAACCTTATGATTCCAGATCAGTCATAGTATAGCAAACTTTTATATCAAGATTCTCAACCTCTTTCTTACTTATGTTTCTCTAGTAGACAAGTTCAATCATATCCATATTTAAATTACTTAAGTCACTTGCATATTCGCTCTATGATCTTTCCCTGTAACATTTTTACTCTTTTACATTTTATAAAAAACATGTTCGCAAGTTTAAAATTCCTGACAATATAAACAGACTCTGCATTTTATACTTTTATATGACATATTCGACTTTACTGCTAATTTTTTGTATAGACCGTCTTCATAAAAAATCCTGACCTTCTTTATATCTTTTACATCTTTTCATTCTTGCAGTCATAGCATTCCTTTTCAGTGTTTAATTCCTTCCAAGGATATATCCTATAATATTTTTCTACATTCTTTTCTTTTATCATCCATTCCATTCACATTTATTTTCTATAATAGAATCATGTCTTGATAATTTTCCATTTCTTTATTACAGCAAACCCTCCTTTTTCTTGAACTAAAAAAAACTCATTCGGTTTTATATGTTAGACTTAAGCGAGGAGAGTGTGTTGAGCAGATGGAAAGAGTACTTTGAGGGGCTGATGAATTAAGAGAATGAGAGGGAGAGAAGGTTGGATGATGTGCGGATAGTGAATCATGAAGTGCAGTGGATTAGCAAGGAGGAAGTAAGGATAACTATGAAGAGGATGAAGAACAGAAAGGCAGTTGGTCGAGATGACATACCTGTGGAAGCATGGAGGTGTTTAGGTGAAATGGCAGTGGAGTTTTTAACTAGATTCTTTAATGAAATCTTGGAAAGAGAGGAGATGCTGGAGGAATGGAGAAAAATTGTTTTGGTACCGATTTTTAAGAATAAGGGTGATGTGCAGAGCTGTAGTAACTACAGAGGGATTAAATTGATCAGTCACAGCATGAAGTTATGGGAAAGAGTAGTGGAAGCTAGGTTAAGAAGGGAGGTGATGATTACTGATTTGCAGTACGGTTTCATGCCAGGAAAGAGCACTACAGATGCGATGTTTGCTTTCAGAGTGTTGATGGAGAGAAGGTCAGAAGGAGTTGCATTGTGTCTTTGTGGATTTAGAGAAAGCATATGACAAGGTGCCTACAGAGGAGTTGTGGTATTGTATGAGGAAGTTGGGAGTGTCACAGAAGTATGTAAGAGTGGTACAGGATATGTACGAGGGTAGTGTGACAGTGATGTGTTCTGTGGTTGGAGTGACGGATGCGTTTAAGGTGGAGGTGGGATTACATCAAGGATCAGTTCTGATCCCTTTCTTATTTGTAATGGTGATGGACAGGTTGACAGACGAGATCAGACAGGAGTCCCTGTGGACTGTGATGCTTGCAGATGACATTGTGATCTGTAGTGAGAGTAGGGAACAGGTGGAGGAGACCCTGGAGAGAGATATGCTCTAGAGAGAAGAGGAATGAAGGTTAGCAGAACTTAAGACAGAATATATGTGTGTGAATGAGAGGAAGGATAGAGGAATGGTGAGGATGCAGGGAGTAGAGGTGGTAAAGGTGGATGAGTTTAAATACTTGGGATCAACAGTTCAGATTAATGGTGAGCGTGGAAGAGAGGTGGAGAAGAGAGTACAGGCAGGATGGTGTGGGTGGAGAAGAGTGTCAGGAGTCATTTGTGACAGACGAGTACCAGTAAGAGTAAAAGGGAAGGTCTACAAGAGGGTAGTGAGACCAGCTATGTTATATGGGTTGGAGCCAGTGGCATTGACAAAAGGCAGGAGTCAGAGCTTGACATTGCAGAGCTGAAGATGTTAAGATTTGCACTGGGTGTGATGAGAATGGACAGGATTAGGAATAAGTATATTAGAGGGTCAGCCCAGGTTGAAAGGTTTGGAGCAAAGCCAGAGAGGCAAGATTACGTTGGTTTAGACATGTGCTGAGGAGGGTTACAGAGTATATAGGGAAAAAGATGCTAAGGATGAAGCTGCCAAGTACCAGGAAAAGAGGAAGGCCTAAGATAAGGTTTATGGATGTGGTGAGAGAGGACATGCAGGTGGTTGGTGTGACAGAGCAAGATGCAGAGGACAGGAAGAAATGGAAACAGTTGATCTGCTGTGCCAACCCCTGATGGGAGCAGCCGAAAGAAGAAGAAGACTTAATATTTTCATTAATAATGAACCACCATTTTCTCTTAAACATTTCATTACTGTATATAAGTTCAGTGCAGATATAAACACTATAGGGTTTATGAAATCTAAACATCCTTTTTTGCTTTTCCCATACAATATCCCTCTTTTTACAGGGTTTACCTCGATCCCCAGATAAAAGAAAATATTATATTATATACATCTTTTGATAAGTTGAAAGGAAGACTAAAAACATCAGCTAAGTAAGTAATCATTGCTAACAATACAGAGTTTATTAAATAAACTTTATTTTTAAAAGAAAGCCTGAAAGACTTCCAAAACATACACATAACAGCCAGATTCAATAAACTCCATATAGGCTCCATGCAGAACCTATACAGAGTGTATTCCTGTGCAGAATACTGCCCATTGAGCAGTATTCTGCAATCTCACACCAAATATTAAATCATGTGTTGCACAGGTAGGGAAGGTTACTAGCCGCAAAACCTGTATAGTGAATGAGGACTGTTTCAGGGCAAAGGGCAAGCATACATTTTCTGAAAGATATGAAATACAGAACACAAAGGTATATGTCATGATATATTGACTGCAATCTTCACTAATTTCACAATAAACCACCCATTTTACAAGAAAAAGGCCAAATATATATATGATGCAAATATATGCACAATCTGCAAATTCTATGGACAGTCTGCCTTTTGTGTTTTAATTCATTTTTGTTATCCTTTTTTTTTAATTAATTAATTAATCAATTTATTTATTTTAAATTACCAGTGTTTGCACTAAGTGCCACTTGGTATAAATATGTTTAGCTATGTTCATTTGGTTTGCATGAAGCTGACCAGCACACAAACTGGAGGAACGGACCACCGAGGTTGTAGACAGACACCCAGACATATGACAGGGATAAATTCAATTAATAATATTATGCATCACACAGAGGTGTTGTGCTACAGTTTGCAGCAATAACCTTACAACAACTACTAAGATAGCAGATAGCTATTTCACTAATCCTGTGGCAGCAGATGTCAAGTGTAGGGGTGGAGTGCAGATGGTATAGGGTACAGGGAGGGCAAGTTTTGTTTTACTGTTGTGAGAGTGCAGATAATATCAATAAAGTGCAATAGACACAACTGTTTTTTTAATATACATATATATATATATATATATATATATATATATATATATTTAATTTTTTTTTTATTTTGCATTTGTTTACCGGGAAAGTCTGACTGGACACAAGTCCATTTTCAGCGGAAGCCCGGGGAGGAAAGCTTCACATTACAATACATTACATGAGAGTAAAATGAAGTAGAACATACATACATATCGCATATATACACATCCGGACAGCATGTTGGTGATTAACAAACATACATATAGCATATATGCAAACAACAGGGTATCATGCTAGCGATTAACATTTCTTACAGTAGACAATCAGAGGATCATTTTTTTTTCTTTTGCAGTTATAAGTTTTGTAAGGTAAATGTATACAGGTTTGGAAGCTTTCAGGGGAGAAACTGTTTATACATAGCTGTACCCTGACAAATTCTCTTGGTATGGATTAGCCTGGTGAGTGTGATGAGCATAGCCAGTTACTTAGATAGTGTTTTTTCAGGAGTTTTTTGAATTGATTAAAGGAGGTATATATCTATCCTTGAGCTTTATATATATATATATATATATATATATATATATATATATATATATATATATATACATACATATGGGAGCCCTTCCCATTGCTGACATTTCATAATGCCGACAATCATATGGCCGACACCATATGATCAACATTTGAAATGCCGACAATGTGAAACTGGCATCTCAGTATGGTGCAGAATGGAAAGATTTCCATTTCTGCACTGTAGTACAATCTCGGAATTGGTATATTAAAGTTATGGGGGGCATGGGGGGCATAGCCCCCCCCAGCTTGCAGTTTAAAGGAAATTTTATTTTCCTTTTTCATGGTCTACTTCCATTGTGGATATTTTAAATGTCGATCATATGGTGTCGGCCATATGATTGTCAGCATTTTGAAATTTCGACTTTGTGAAGTAGATCTATATATAGGTTCATAGATTAGTACTAGGCTAATTGCCCTTGCAAGCCATTTTTAAGCCTAGCCAGTTATCCCTTGTGAAATTCAAACCCTGCACCTTGTGTTTGTAAGTCAAACACTTTACCCATTAGGCCACCCTCCCAACCCTCATAAATGTATATGACAAAGATTGACTAGCCCATTTACACAAGTGCCTGTATACCTAATCAGCTAGAAATCACTTTGTTTGCACTGTTGTGCATCACTTACTAGCATGCAAACATGTTGCCTGGTAGTGCATACTCTTGCCTACCATGTTTATGTGATGGTAAGTGATGTGCATCATTTTCAAATATTGCAAATTTAAAATGAATGCACTCTCAATAAGTGTGAGATGTGGAGTAGGTGGGAAATAGCACCATATAAACTGCAGTTGGTAAGAAATGCTCACTAGACATTGAACTTGAACTACAGCAGGCATGTTTGGAGTTACTGGAGAAGGTGTGCACTTTCGGACACAGCGTTGGGGTGTCCAGGAATCCAAGATTTTTGTTGGACTCCTAGTTAGACAGCATTGACCCAGGTTGTCCCAGAGGAACTGTTCCATCTCAGAATATAAATCTGAAGCCTGGAATAGTGATGCCAGGGCCTGAACCAGTGAAACAGCTAACCCCACACAGGTGAACAATGCAGACATCATTTTGATGACCTCTGGAGGAGGAAATGGGATATCCTTGAGCTTTGGATCAGGGAATGTTGGGCAGTGAGTACCCCACAGATATGTAATTATCAATTTCATTGAGTAATTTAAGAGCTAAAAGCTGAATATAGTCAATACTTGTATTCATAATGGTGTTTAATTATGTTCTATTTTTTTCCACAGCTGTTGAAGACAGAGTTTTGAAAGCTTGTTTCCATACTGCACTTCTAGTAAGGACGCGTGAAGCATGTGGTATGCATACATCAGTACAGTACTGTCTAAATAGTATATTAATAATAATTTTTATATTACTTTTCTAGCATTAAAAGTTAAGGACCACTTAATTGTTATTTAATAGAGTTGTGTCAAATTAGGTATGCATATCCTAACTGTAAAATAGACTATGCATTCCATAGTCTGTTGTGCAAAGCAATGATGTCATATTTTCAAATAATAGTATGCATGCATCTCTAGACTGTAAAAGGAATAGTATGCATGCAGAAGTCTGTAGGACAAAAGTCGTATTTTACGGTGGTCATCAGTTGTGGGTTCAAAAAACACACTTCCCAAATATACAATACTGTTATGTTTTCATCATTATTGGAATGTAACTTCATACTGCTGTAACAGTGGCACAAATGATTTTCTGTAATCTGTAATCAGTATAATTGGAACACACATATATGCACACATCAAGGATTGGTGTCTGCAATATGTACTTTAATGTACCTCTGTTATAAGCTGGGTAGTCTTAAAAGTAAGGAAGAAACTTGTTAGAGGAGTTTGTATTGTTGGTAAAGGCAACAGACTAGAGTAAAATAATTGTATCAATGCTTTGTATGCCACATATTTTTTTTACTTTATTTATTTTTTTGTTTTTCTCACAGGCAGGAGGGTAGGACGCTAGGACTCTCCCACAGGATCCATCTGGCCCCATTCCATCAGGCTACAGCATCGCTACCTAGCTTGTCTGGTGAAGTACCTGGTAGCACCACCTTTGCTGTCCCCACACTACCCAGCTATTCAGGTAGCTCTGCCCTGGAGGACAGGATTGTGACTCCCTCCAGGCACAGTGGTGGGGGGTGAGTTTATCACCCATGACTGCCAGGGATGGTGCATAGGATTGTGCACCACACTGTTGATACATGCCTATGCTGGATGGAGCATCTGCTCTCCATCCTAGTGCAGAGCACCCATAGAAGGTGCAGATGTTGGGCACAGCAGCCATCAGTGCAGTGAGGTGACAGTGATGACAGTCCACAGTGTGAGGACGGAATTCTCACTGTTAACTGTCTCGATGTGCACAGGAACAAGATTTCCCATCCCCCCACCATCCATGATATTCACCCACCTCATGTGTACTTAAATGTCTCTGTGTTTTGTTTTGTTTGTCTTGCCTGTCTGCAATTGCCATCTCACCTGCCCAACTTACCATACCCAGACATTCCTACATCCCTTCTCCAACATTCCTCTCTCTCAAAAAAGATAAAAAGAAAACAAATGGGCTCCTGTCCCACCAAAAAAAAAAATCATCCCATACATAGCTCTCCATTTAGCACATGTGTGTTCATGACACACATAATTATTTCAAATTTTCTATACAATTCTCTAACTTTCGAGATGCAACTCTTAACTTTATATCGTATTCTGTAATTCTTCTTACTTATATACTGGATCATTCTAACAGTAAAATTTGTAAAGATTTTTTTTCTTTATTCTATGTATCTGATTTTAATTTTCATGCTTATGTACTGTCTATGTAAATTTGATTGCTGCTGTTATACTCCTTATAATTGCTTGTAATTGATTTGTGGAGCTTTTCTCCTCGGACCTCTACTGAAAATGGACATGTACCCAGTTGGTCTCTCCCAGTCAACAAATGTAAAATAAATAAATAATAAATATATACCACATGCATCTCATATCAGTGCCAATCTAGCATCATGAGTCCGCACATTCAGTGCCCAGTCTGTGACAGCTGCAGAAAAAAACAGAACACAACAAAATACCATTAAGCATACCAATCCTGCCTATATCCAGCTTTTAACTCTGACAAGTAGTCTCTGCAGCGACACATACACATCTGTGGGGGTGCCTTTAGTCCTACATTCCTCAGTCCAATGGTCAATGGTATCCCTCTTCCTTATTCTAAGGTCTCTGTAGTGGTTTCTACATTGTTCACCAGTGCAGAGATACTGGTAGTACTGGTCAAAGCCAGGCTAGACAATCCCATACCTCTGCCTTGTACTCTGAGCCACTATAGTACTTCTGCAGCATCCTGGGCCCATGTTCATTGTCTAGGAGTCCAACAAACACTTTGGACTCTTAGACACCCCATCTTTGAGCACAGAATCGCAAAAACTCTCCAGGAATGTTGCCATACCTATCACAGACCAAGAGCAAAGTAGAATAATGTTTTCCCACCAACTGTAGGTAATGCACTTACTGGGAATTCACACTTTTTGGATTTGCAACATTTGAAAGTGTTGCACATCACTTACCATCTCGCAAACACATTGCATGAGAGTGGACACTGCCGGGAAATGTCTTTTCACAATGGCCAGTAGTATTAATTGAATACATCCAGAGTATGTATGTAGCTGTCTGGGTCCTGTCTACTATGTGGGTGACCCATTTGTGTATTTTGTGCACTGCTGCTTCACATGCAAAAGAAATGTGCATAGCTTTTTCTCTATGTGGCTCATTGAGCAAATAGGAAATAAAACATAGAATAAAAATGTACAATATTAAACTGCAAACAAAGGAAAAATACATGTCATGCTGTCACACAAACCTAACATCAGATTATTATGGTGTGACCTTAGAGGTGCATTATAGGTGTTGGCTGGAACATCCTGTAAGACATATGTTATACAGTAGTGGATATGGCACAGTTCACATTGCTTTCATAAGATGTTGCATGTTGGTGATTACTGAAACGAGTCACAAACTGATGATACACTCCACATTTTCTCAATTCCCAAGCCTTGCAACAGCATTCAGTACAAAGTAGTGAAAATTGCATGCTTTCATCTATGTAAATATCCAATCACAATATATGTCACAGGTAAAGTGAACATTTCTACAACAGAAATGCAAATAGTATGCAATAACCTAGTTAAGCAACCTCAGCATCAGACACTGATCTTGTATCCCTGAATCACAAAGATGAAACACAGGGATCTGGCACAGTTATCATCACTTGCAGAAAGTGGTTTGGGTGGGGCAGAAAGCCTAGGCTGACCCAAAAGGTTTGTGACTGTGTGTGGGTAATACAACACGCATTTGGGCCAAAATAAAAAAGGGAAGATAGAGAACGTGAATACTTGTCATGTGTGTGTGTGAATATGTGCGTGTGTGTTTGTGTGTGTGTGTATGTGTGTGTGTGTGTGTGTGTGTGTGTGTGTGTGTGTGTGTGTGTGTGTGTGTGTGTGTGTTTGTGTGTGTCCTCCATGTGAAATTTGTGTGTGAGTTTGTGCATGGACACAGCCAAGTGGAATGCTAGCTCTGCATCTTAATCTGTTAGACAGGTGTGAGCTATGCTTGGTAGAGGCTGCATTTCATTGTTGTCATCCCCGACTGTGAGACCTGGTTCTGCTAGGTGCTACCCTGGCACATTGCCATCCAGAACCATGCTCAAAGGCATTGCTGTAACATGACCATTGTCTCCTAGATGAGCTCCCTTCCTGGGAATGCCCAGGGCCATGACCCCATGGCCTGCCATGTCTATGTGTGAACAGCACACTCACTGAGGGACCAGGGGAAGTACTGCCACTATGGGAGCATGATCTGGAACTGCCACATTGGCTTACAGCAGGTAATGTTGCTATCCTATGCCGCCGGGTATGCTGTTCCTCTCCCTGCTGACATTCCATCACAGACACTGCTCGCTCCAATGTGTCATGTATGCACTCCATGGCATCAGCAACACAGTGTAGGCATTCATGCATGTCAAACTGTGCCACATCCATCCTCCTGAGCATTTTTCTAGATAAATGATGAGAATGTGCCTGTACCTCCATGATGGTCCTAAACATTTGCTGAGTGACACAGGAAGTGACACCTGAACCAGGTGGTGGAAGTACAGCAGGCTCCCTCTGAGCAGCGCTATCAATCCACATGTGTGGCACCTCACCCACACTATGGCTATGGTCAGACTCAACAAGTACTGAAGCTGCAGTAGCCACACTTCCCTGATCAATGTCTTCACCCTGAACCTGTCCAATATCTGTAGGCTCAGTGGAGTAGGTAGGTGTAAGCTCACTGGCTGTATCAAAGGTCAATTTAGAGGATGGCTGAATGACAACTTCTGTGTCAGATTCAACTTCTACCCACCCAGACTGTGCCTCACTTTGGCCACTATCATCATCAGACTCAGATAACATACTGACATCAGGTGGCACAGTGCTCACAGTTCAACTGACAGAAACACCTGCAGGAAAAATGCAGAAACTGAAAGCTGAACAATATGGAAAACATGACTGTAAAACAAATTGCACTTTACAGTTTTGCTTTATATTGATCAGCACTACTGACATGACAGTATATAACTTACAAGCTGCAGATAGCAAGCGTGTCTGTAGGCTGAATGGACTGGAAGAAGTGAAGCAAGAGCTAAGACCAGCAACACCACAATCAACAGCAACACAGGGTCTATTACATTGTCCACTGAATAGCAGAAATCTACAAACAGTTACCCAACAACATGGTTTACTATCACAAGCTAAACCTATACCTGTAGCAATCTTCTAGCCACCAAAACAAAAAACAGATGTGCCACAAATAGCTACTTCATTTAAATGCCTTGACCTGTAATACACTACTCCACTGTTCAGATAACTAGGCTTACCTGAAAGATCCTCCTGTGGTGTGGTTGGTAGAGGCTGGTCCTGCTGCATTGATGGTGGACCTGGAAGAAGTTAAGAAAGAGGTAAGGCCAATAAAACTGCATTAAACACCAACAGAGGTAGTAATACATTTGCATTTTTAAAGCTACAAACAACACAAATGTACACAGTAACATGGCTGACAACTGCAGGCTAAGCTTAAAAAAGTAGCAATTTTCAATCGTCACAGGCAGCTACATGTAACACATACTTAACTTATTCATTTATTTTCTAGCAATATACAACACTGCTCAACAGTACACATAGCAAGGCCTACCTGTAAGCCCCTCCTGGGAAGTTGACACACTGGCACACACATCAACGACATGCTACACATCAGTGTCTTGGGAGTTCTGGCTGCTCCTGAGATCAGTGAGGAACTGTTCATTGGGGGTCAGTGGTTGTTGCATAGCAGGACCTCAACCTGTACCCATGAAGTCATGGCCTACTGCAGCAGCTCTTTGCCTGGCAGCTGTTATTATGTCAGTGGCTCTGTGGTTCTCCTGGTCATATGTTCATCCAGGGCAGCCCATGGCATTTACATTGGCAACCATGACTTGTTATAATGTCATTTGATGGGCACTATCCAACCTACCCCTTTGGAGTTGAAACACACCATAGATGTGTAGGCCATCTACTATTTCCTGGTTTTCCCCATTGGTAAATGGTGGGTGCCAGAGATTCACACCCCCAGATGCCATAGCTGTATTTGGGCTGAAAGAAGACAGATGTAAAGTATATATACGTATCACATAACTACAACATAACTGTTTATAGATGCAACATATAAGTCAACAGTCAGTATTGCTCAATGGCAAAACATGCAACAGTCAACATATGAGAACCAGTAATGGGCAGGATGCAGAACAAGAGAACTGACTATTGAAACATATTTTTCTTAGTGCGATAACACTACCTCACTTTAACTATCATCCACACAAATGTACAGGCAATTGTCACTGCCGTGTAACATTACATCTTAGAATTGCTACAAGTACTGTCAATGTGCTTGTCCATAAAACATTTTTAGAAATATCTCACACAGCAGTCTAACCCATGCATTTACCTGTTTTGACAATCATGAATAACTGTATAATGGTGTAACAAACTGGACCATGATATCATTAGACTTGTAAGTCATACATGAAGATAACATTTGAGAGCACTGTGCTTCTTAAAATTTTGAAATACAGTCCAGAAAATGCTATAGGTAGGTGACAAAAATTAAACATACCTTGTGAGAATGATGACTCTTCTGTAGAGAAAGCTTGGAAATACTAGCTGGAAATACTGCTGATTCACAATGCTTGAAACATATAGAACTAGCAAGAATGAACTACCTACAGGGTTGCCTTTTTATAGCTTGTAGATTAGTAATGGATTGTAGCTGTGAGTGATTACTGTTTTCAAGGGGAAAATCACAACTGCACTGCAGTCTGCCTTATATCCATTGGGTGTCATCTTCAATCTACACAGTTGTTACACCTAAGCTTGGAAATGTACATCAGCAGCAGATTACTCTCAGAGGGATAAGGACATCATTTTAGGTAGTATATGCCATTTTAGGTAGTATGGCATCCTTTTCAGCCTTCAAATACATGTCTCTGTAGTTCCCATTATATGATGTTTTGTCTATCTGAGTGCAGCAGTGTGCAAACAGAATTGCAAACTACCTGTTATTCCACTTCATATCATAGGCCCTATCACTTACAGCAGTTGACATGGGGGAGCAGTTATTGATTTTATATCTGTATGAGGTATGATATGGTAATATCTTGTAACTATGTTAGATATATATGTATGTATGGCACAGTTTTCACATGTCTGTGTGTTAACTGTGTACTATAGTCCTGTAATACTTATTCTACTATCTGGACTGCCATTGTCCCCACATTTTGATAACAGACACACAAAAAGGCCTACATATACAATGACCTAGATACTGACACTGGAATTATGATTACAAACTGAAATATTATTCATATATGTTCACTTTACATTCTAAAAGCCATGGATATATATGTAACTTGACTGTAGTCCTTCTGCACATTCATGACGTACTGTAAAACATGACACCTAATAGCAGGTGTCAGAGAGTAACCATCCAGATTTGTATGTCCCCATATATACTGTGCTCACAGCTCTGTCTTACAGCACACTAGGGAGACATGAGCAAACACCAGTACAAGTGTAAAGCTAGCATTTCCATTAACTTCTCCAGGCACATGTAGTACCTCTAAATAACACAGTTCTTCCTCATCAACATAACTTAGAGATTAGAAAACATACCATGAGGTATGTGGATAGATTAAAACTCAGGTCAGTGCAATATGTGTGGTACAGGATGAAGCCATGGATGGATGGATGGTCTCCAGTACATTGTCTGAACATGCACTTGTGTAATTAATACATATTCAAAATTATCAGATAGCTGATGAAATCAGCTACCTATAGACTTGTTGGCAGGACAGATTTGTGTTCTAGAGACTCTACCTTCTGTGGAATAGACTCCAGCTCCACATCAAACAGAGTACCTCATTAACTCTTTTGAAGCACAACCTGGATAACTGGATGGGGAACAGAGAATACACCACTGGGATTCTACCTGTGTCCCTGCTTGACAGGGCATGCGCTAAATTTTTGGCTATGCCTGTAAGGCTTCAGAGCCAATAGCCTAATATCTTTCTATGACCTTATGATCCTATGATCCTATGTATATAGGGC
Source organism: Protopterus annectens (assembly GCF_019279795.1). Lineage (NCBI taxonomy): Eukaryota > Metazoa > Chordata > Ceratodontiformes > Protopteridae > Protopterus > Protopterus annectens. The sequence goes on along the minus strand of NC_056735.1, from coordinate 811,651,315 downwards.
TAAATATGTCTCCCACATGCAGTAGTTAAATGCTCTATGCATTGTTAAAAAACAGCTTTTTATACACACATACACACACACACACACACACACACACACACACACACACACACACACACACACACACACACACACACGCACACACACACACACACACACACACACACACACACACACACACACACACACACACACACGCACACACACACACACACACACACACACACACACACACACACACACACACACACAAACACACACACACACACACACACACACACACACACAGTTGACTGAAATGGGAATAGAACTATCTATGTGCAGCTGCTACAGACCACAGCAAAATACACAAGCACCACAGCTAAAGTCCAACATCAGTTTATAGGTGATGACATCAGCAGTGTCTTTAGGTAATTCTAAGTAGCAGTGTACTATCACTCACACACACACACACACACACACACACACACACACACACACACACACACACACACACACACACACACACACACACACACACACACAGTTGGCTGCAGGGGGATTAGAACTCCTACCTATTTAACTGCAGAGACTACAGAGCATGGCAAAGTACACAAATGTCACAGCTCAAGTCCAGCTTGGAATGTATCTGACAACACTTTATAGATGGTGACATCAGCAGTGTCTCTTAAAGAGAGGACAAAGATAAGCCATAGTCTGGTAAAATGTTCTAAGTAATTCTAAGTAGCAGCTCACTCTCACACACACACAAACACACACACACACACACACACACACACACACACACACACACACACACACACACACACACACACACACACACACACTTGACTGCAGTGTGATTACCTATATAAGTACATGGACTATAGAACAAAGTACTTAACGCAAGTGCCATGGCACAAGTTGGATTTCTACAGGAGTGCAGATCAACTTATAGTAGGTGACATCATCAGGCCATGTGGGGACAATATGTTGTGAGGTCTGCATGAAGTGGAAGTGTCAGCTTGTGCAAGTATCAAAATAGTGGGATAGCATGCCCTTGATGAAGTAAGTGTAGGATACCAGGTGTACTTGCTGACTAAGCACACACACACACACACACACACACACACACACACACACACACACACACACACACACACACACACACAGTTGACCACAGCGCAATTAGAGCTCCTACCTATCTAAATGCATGGAATACACAACAATGTATTTAATTTTAGGGCCACAACACAAGTATGATTTATAGCAAACTGCAGGAATACTTATAGTAGATGACATCAGCAGGCCATGTAGTGAACAACAGCTTGTGGTTCCTGCCTAGGCACATGGCCTCATAACATTATATGAGGCTACTGTAGTAACAGAAACACCCTTATTAACCATACTTGGATATTTAATATTAGCAGAGCATGATTGTGAGCAGATGAAAAGTGGACCTATCCATGTGGGAGAACACTACAGTAAATATTACAGTTGATAGCATGATTGATACATGTTTGGAAAAAGGAATGAGTCCCCAGTGTTGTAGTGATTCATGTTTGGGTGATGTGGGAGGTGGGCAACATATTGACGTATTGTAAATATATGAGACATGATTATATCTGGACCTTATTGTGTAATGTGTCTAATGCAATATCCAATATTGATCAACAATGAAGCATGATACATACAGTTCCATAGCGCAGTGAGCAATGGGTTTGCGTGATGGTGAGCAAAGTGCATGCACATGTGAATTACATCTCTTTGCATGTAGGTAAGCAGTGTGCAAATTAGAGCCACAGTGCTCATGTCTACCAGCTGACTCTGTACTCTAGGTTTGGTTTTTTTGGTGACCAAGGGCAATAAATTGAATATATACAGCTTCTATTTTTGGCAGCCTGCTTCCTATGTAGTTTTGTTTGTCCAGATTTAGCGATGTGGCACTTCTCACAAAACAAATGAGCAGAGCCAAACATGGCACCTTTTGTTTTCTGCTACAAACAAGGAAATGGCCTTGTTCTTATCAGAAAATAATATGTGCCATGTCTGACTATGCTCAGACTATTTACCCCGGGACTGACATGTACTAGTAATGGACATAGACATCTCCTACATTCCTTATCTCATAAGTAAAGGAAAGTGAAACAGAGAAAAGAAGTGAAATGCATAAAAGCCTGATATGTTGGCCACAGTAGCAAATGGAAGTATGCATTACAAATGTTTACATAGTGTGAAATCCGAACCCACACACACCAATGGATCTTCAGAATACAGGATGGATGTCTTATTCCTCACTGCCACAGAAACAGCTATGCAACACACTAGTACAAGCATTATTTATGCAATGAAGTGCAACACAATGTACAGTGCTATCACAGATGTGTTACTTGTATGGCTCAAGAATGGGAACCCTGCTGTTTTGTGTAGAGGGTTAGGCAAACCTCCATTATTGTCATGATGTCAAAAAAGCGTAGCCTATTGTTAGTTTGGTAATCACAGCTGATGTCCTGGCATGGCACAATGAAATATATTTTATATTCTCCATGTAATGTGTTCCTCTCCTTGTTCTGCATCCTACCTGTAGCTTGATCTTGGGACTGTTTTTGAAGTCAGAGACTGCAATGTGGTATCATTACTTTATAATTGTTGTGCATAATGCTTTACCATTGCAAATGTATTGTATTACACTAGGGGCATGCAGTGTTCCTCATTACCTTTGAGAAGGCTGACTGTGTGAATCAGTAATGGATGAGGCATACTATTTAGAAATGGAACATGTAAGTGAGTACATTTGCTCTGCTGTGACAAGTTATAGTTATTTCTGTGGACATTCAGCAGTACTTACCTGATTACAATAGCATGGTAAACAATTCAATAATATGCTATAATATCATCAAGCAATTAGCCCAGATTCAGGAGCATACCTGTCAACCTCTTAGAATATAAAATATGGACAAAGCTATAAATAAAGTTGAACAAAGGCACTAAAATAGGGTCACTTGTTAAATATTGCTCTTACAAGCTAAGAAAGTTGATAGAATAACAAGTTTTGCATTCTCATGAAATTTCTGAAAGATATGAAGTCTGAAACTCATATGTCTGTCATTATTTTCAGCCTTCTATCTTTAATGATTTGCCAGTAATCTCCCAGAACACACACATCTTTATGGAAAATGGACGAAAAATATAAGGCCAGATTCTGGACATTGTGTGACACTCTGTCCAGCTGAGAGGAATGTTTGTGAGGTACAGTTTAGTTTAGTTCAGGAGTGACTCTGTGTGACACGGGCAGTACACAGGCAACACATGTGGTGGTAAAGTTTGTGCAAGTTGTCTGGCATAAATTTGACTACACATGTATGTGAGTAGGAGATAGGAATTAGGCCCCTAGTTGTTCAGTGACTATGATCTGTGTTGTCTCTTTGACAAATCAAGGCAATAGTGGGTATGGCTAACTCTTTTACATACAAGTAAAGTAATTGCTCTGCTGTCACATGTTATGATACTTTCTAGACAAATACAACTACATGTACTTGATTACTGTACCAAGTTAAGAAAGACACATGCATGGCATATTATTATTACAGAATACAGTGTCAGGTCAGCACTTACCTTGCAATTGCTGCAGTTGACATAGTTTTAGTTCGGGGCTGACTCTGTCTGATGCAAGCAGTACACAGCCATTGCATGGTGAGGTAGAGGTTATGGATTTTCCCGGCATCAATTTTAATCTATGTATATGAGTTGGAGAATGGTATTAGGCACCAAGGTGGTCAGTCAATGTGCTATGCATCATTTCTTAGCCAAAGCAACGGCATATTATGCACAACTAGTTAAGCCTCTGTTCACAGCAACTGGTGGTTCCCCCTCCGAGTCCTCCTCTGACTGTCATTATGGTAACTTACGCATTGACGGGGGGATATGTGTTCCTTCCCTTTGCTAATACTGCTGCAGCTGTTTCCACAGTATCAGGTTGTGTAGCACAGCACATACTGTTAAGACGTTTGTACATGTACATGGATCCTATTGCAAGGATTAACCAGATGTATTTAGGCACGTGAACTGTGACTTCAGAAGCCCAAACACGCAATCTATGAAGTTTCTAGTTTGAGCATGTGGCTCATTATAGCATTCTTCTGCGGGTATGTGTATATTTCAAATGGGTATCATCAGCCACAACTCCAGAACATAGCCAACATCCCCCAGTAAATGTTCATGTGGGATGTCTCCCTAGCAAGCATCTGGTGCATCTGTGTTGTCTGCCAGATATGGGAGTCATGATAACTGCCAGGGTTGCCAGCGCACACATTCAAGATAATTTCCTCAGTGTCACACATGACTTGGCAGTGGATGGAGGGGAACCCCTTAAGGCCATAGTAGATGCTACCCTGCTTAACAGGTGGTGCCTTGATGTGTACATGAGTGCAGTCTATAGCACTCAGCACTTTAGGGTAGTGCACTACCCAGTAGAAGTGGACCATATTGCTAGCCCTCTCCTCAGACCTAGAAAACATACATGATCACTGACATGCATGAGCATGGCATTCATGAATTTCTGTAGGATCCTGAATGGTGATATCCATGATATTCTCATCATGTCCCCAGTTAGTCTCTGAAAGTTGCCTGAAGAGAATATCCTAAGGGCTACACATAGCTAAGTTTCCACTGACATGGGTTGCCCTCGGTTGACTCTTTGTCTGAGTTCAGGTGGCAGAGCTCACCAAGTTCTTGTAATGTGTCCCTGTTCACCCTGTAGTGCTCTACAATCTCCATGTCATGTATCATGTGAAATATCAGGATGGGCCTGAACACTCCTCCTTCTCAGCCCGGGCCTTTTGTCATCAGCACCAGTAGCTTCAGCTTCAGCCTGTAGCACATACATATGGATTAAAGCTGCAGCAGCCCCTAGAATTGTCTCAGGTAAAAAGTTCCTTGACTCTACTATAATAGTATTGCAGTAGGGAGGTAAAAACAGACTTGAGTCTGCCTGTCTGTTTTATAACCTGTGGAATAGGCCTGTGCTGAAAATCACCTGCTTTTGCTGTACTTAGCACATGTGAGACACACCTGCTACTTACTTGCAAGTATTAAGTGTAATTTCATTCATTGCTGTGTTTTGTGCCACTATACGCACCTGTGCACAGCAATAGCAAAACAAAAGCACAAAAAAGTAAATTCGAAGGTTGCAGGGCCTATACTCAAAACTTGCACCATCTGTCCTCCAGCCCAAGCACAGCATATACATATGGGGCTATAAACTAATTACATATCAGTGAGACAGACACCTGCTATATATTTGTGTTGCACCATTATGCATACCTGTGCACTCCTGCATACACTAACAGAAAAAAAAACACAAAAAAGTAAATAAGAAGGTGGCCTGTACTTGAACCCTACACCATCTGTACTCCAGCTCAAGGATATGCACATTGGGCTACAGAACTACTTACATATCAGTTAGACAGACACCAGCTATGTATTTCTCATTTTCCCGCAGTTTTGCTTAGCGCCACAGTGCAAAAACACTGTAGCCATCCATACATGAAGTGGTCTTCCCAACATGGTTACAGTTTTCAGTGATTCAGTAACTCAAAGGTGTGTGGACCTCATTTGTATAGTGACCATATAGAGTGGCCCTCTTGTACATGGTTAGTAACTGAGTGGCAAGGGGAACTGCAGGGGAGAGGTATGCATAACACAAAAGGAACAACCATTTTTCCACACATTTTACTGTATTCCACAACCTACATACTCAATATGCCTACATTACAGTGTCAATGCCGTTTTTCAGGCCATTTTATATTTAGGATGTATATATTACTTATGGGTATAGTAGTATGGGGAGAATGAAGCTTTCATTTATTTAATAATTATTGTTAACACTGCTATTCACCATTTTTAGAACAAGAATGTATAAATATAATACTAATGTGTGTATTTTAAAATGTTAAGGTCAGTTGTATGCTGATGTGATCACTTTTATAGAGTTTGGTTTCTGGGTGGACTCCTTTCCGTGCCTATATTTGAAAAGTTTTTGAATACATGGCCAGGAACTATACAGAGTCTAGCAGTATATGCGTGACTGAGCACCACTACCTGAATTGCAAACTGTTCATCGCCATGTGTGCATCACGCTGAGATGCATGCACAGAAAAAAATAACCATGTAAGGTTTATTGAATCCCAGGGATATGTTTTGTTTCCTCTATTTTTTCCTTTCAATGTGATATTTATACATTCTTATGCATTCTTATGTCCTGACGTTTATCCCGAGGATCTTAATTTTATCCTTATTGAATTTGATTTCATTAATATTTCCCTCAAAACCTAAACCTTGACTTTTGTCTTTATTTAATACAAAACCAATAACCTGAATAATTTCTTGCATTTGTTTTAACACTGTATCCATACTTTCTTCATTCTTTGTTGTAATAATAATGCCTTTTTTAAATACTTATTCTCCATGCCTGAAAATGTATGTACTTTCTATTCTTTCCACATATTTGTTCTTTTATCTTTAAATATAGTCTTAATATGTTATTTTACTATATTCATAATCTCCTCTTGTGTATTATTCATTTAATCTAAAATCTTTAATTTCCCTCATTATACTATTATTCTTTTTAATTATTTTACTTAAATGTGGTGCAATTCCTTCTTTTTTTTTTCCTTTCAGGAAATATCTTTGTCTGTACAATGAATATTCGTTTTCTTATTGAAATCATTTAATTTCTGTTCCTTAATACAAAAAGGTTACATTGTTCTTTTCTGGGCAAACAATCATGTTGTTGTATGAATTCTTATATTTCATTTTTTCCAGGTATAACTTCTCTTTCTCCCATATTACATGCGTTTTTATACTTCAGTTTAAAATTTAACCACCATTCTGATCAATCTTTATAAAATTCTCTCATTTCTACATGAACTTGCCATAATGTCATAACCTCTTTTCTCCCTTTGTCACCCCATTTCATGTACTTTATTCTTTTTATGTATTTACTTCATTTTATATAATCATCATTCCCTTTAACCATAATCCAAATTGCCCTGTGGTCTGAAAAGCCTATCAGTAGCACTCCTTGTTCAACTATTACTAAACTTTCTGACAACAATAAAAAAATCAATTTCTGTTCTTTTTCCCCCTCTTCTATACATCCAAGTCTCAAGATTCCATATTTTTAATTGCCTGTATTTTATAATACCCTTTAGTACTTTCAGTTTTGATTTGTATATTATTTTTTTTCTTAGTTTCTCTAAAATCGGGATTAAGTAGATATAAGTTCCATGGTGCATATTTTTTTCTTTTTTTCATATCCCTCTAGAAATCATTCCATTATCTGCTCAGTCTCAACAATAATGTCACAAAAAGTCTCTTTATTAATATGGATAAATGCTCTTACCCCATTTGTTTTGACCCTGAGCATCTTAATAACTTTGCCCCGTACCTAATATCAGTCCATTTCTGTATCTTTCTTCTGTTCGATCTGCACTTTAAACAATACAATTTTTAGATTATTTTCTACTTCTTTTTTACCATGCACCCCTTTTCCCACCATTTCTGCCTACAATTATTTCTCAGCCTTCATGCATTCTCTCTTCTGCACTTCTTCATTCCTTACCCTGTCCATCCTCTCTCCCCATGACATGTCCTTATCTTCTGGTTCACTTTCATCGACCGTGCTCAACAATAAATCATCCCGCAATCTTGTGTTGCATTTTCAGGTATGAACAACTTCTGCTGGAACAACTGTTCTGAATCTACATCAGGACTGCTTTGAAAAGGCTCTACTACATTCTCCCCTGTGTCCAGCACACCAAATCCATCACTAAGCTTCTCTTTCAGCTCTGACACATTTTCTGATGATTTAAACATCTGTGCTATTCGGATAACAGCACCCAAAGCACCATCCTCCTTGATAGTCTCCTTTCTGACCTCCATTATTGCTTAACTTAGCTTCCCGTTTCTCCAAGCTGCCTTGTGTCAATGAATCATGCAGCTCTCCATATTCACACTGTTCGGCCAAATGCTTCATTTCTATCTTATAGGCATCAATAGCCTCTTTTAACCCCTTATTACTATTGAAAATTAAGTGAAAACTGCATGGAACATTCTGTTGGGCTCACAGTATTAACTTATGTCCTTAATAACAGCCAAGTCAGTCTATTGTTCAGCACTAAGAGAAAACATATTAAATATCTGAATGGTATTGTATCTGGCTAGGTGAAGGAAATTAGTGACTTCTACCACCTTAAATTTGCAGCCATATCATAAGCAATACTATAAATAATGAATTTCTGCAATCACTGCTTTCAGTATTATGTCAAACTGTCCTCTAGGGCTAATTGTTCTAGTGGATTATTAGCTATATATGAAGACACTGTGGCTAAGCTCAAAAACTAAGAAATGCAGAGATGGTTGACTGAATTTAAATGGAAAAGACTGCTTCTGCAGGATTTTTCAGTACCTACTTTGTTGGGTGGAGTTATGGCTTAAACAATGTATCATATTTCTCATTTATTTTTTCTGAAACAAATGGTCAAGTTATGTATTCACCCATTTGAAAGAGCTTTTACTTGATAACTTGTTTGTTTAGATTTGCTCTTACTGACATTTATTTTCTTGATTTTTGTGTTTGTTTTGTTTCCTTGTTTGTTCTCTTAAGTTAAAAAATACACCCAATCAGTGGTAATCCTATCTTTTCTTTCCACTCTTGTGCCAAAAGCCATGACAAAAGGGAATTATTTCATGTGTAACACTGCTGTCAGACCAATAATAAAGTGCAGCACCCTTGTCTATCATGTGCATAGTCCACTTTGTTCAATTGAAGGTAGCACAAGGATCTCTCACAAAAAAAAAAAAAAAAAAAATCAAAAGTCTTCAAAACTTCCAGAAGCCCAATACTATCACAACTGTGTATCCTATTTTCTCATCTTCTTCTGATATAAAACAATATTAAAGGACAATCTAATTTCGAAACACTTTACTTAAAATGCAGCCTCTAGTGACCTGAGTACAAAGTGACACCCAGTTTAATAAAAACTTGTACCAACTGTACAGTAAAGTATAAGAACTTTATGATTCATAGACCCACATCTGCGTGGTATAAACTCCTTCTCTTAATTAAACTATATCCATCAGTTCATACCTTCAAAAAGGCACTGAAAAACTATATGAGCAGCTCCAAGCTTAATAGGAGATCCAGAAATCATGATTCTGAATGTTCAGCAGACCTCGAGTGCTTCCTTCAGACCTTTGAGCTGTGTAATTAATAGCCACAGACACCAATATTTGCATTATACATATTTTGTTACAGCAGTGTTTGTATTCTCTTTTTTTCCTTTTCAAGTAATGAATACTAAAAATATTGGACTTCTTTTACTTTGCATTCCTCATATTTTGTTAAAAAAGTCTTGGTATAAAAAACAGAAAACAACTGCTCCTTACTTTGTTACACTGATTGCCATGTCACTGTGTCACAAAGTGTACAGAAAATGATGATTCTTCTATGTTAATTTATTTGTTTAATGAACATATGTTTTCTCTTTCATTCAATAACAATAAGGCAGTATATGCATATAAAGATATATGCAGGTTTACACTAGGAATGAGATACTACCTCAGAAATCAAGAGACATAAACCAGACAACCAATCTTGCTCCACAGTACTTACTCCACAGTTGTACAGATATGGGAAAAAGAAACTTTTGGGAAGGAAGAAAACAGGAACTGCAAGAACTGTGTTCTTGCAGACACTTCATTTAAAAGTAACTGAAGTCCGAAAAACAGGATCTGGGAGTAAAGTGTCCCAACAGTTTAACGGCGTGCAAGATAAGCATGCAGAAGCACACAGGTTCACCTATTGGCACTTCAGAACAGAAAGAACAAGCAAACTCAGCACATACATCACCAACATTTGAAAATTAATGACTTTGAGGCAGCTGTGCTAACAACTGTACCTTAGTATACCATATAAGTAAAACATACCACAGACACACACACACACGCACCCACACACACACACACACACACACACACACACACACACACACACACACACACACACACACACACACACACACACACACACACACACGCACACACACACACACACACACACACACACACACACACACACACGCACACACACACACACACACACACACACACACACACAACAGACCACCTTTTTTTCAGCCAGGTTTTGAATGGCAGTATGGCAGAGCCCATCGAACCCCATACATTTTAGACTACTCTAGCAGAGATGCTGGGTGAGCAAATTGGTGTAAATAAGGAAATTATTTTTCTGAGCTATGATACATAATTGGTATTTCCTAGACATAGTAAGGCATTGCTGAGTTTAATTATGGTGGCTGCCAAAAAAGCAATTACTTCAAAATGGAAACCAAAGTCTAAACCAAGTGTACTAGGAGTAATGAATACAGTAACAGAGACAAAACAACTGGAATAGGGAACTTTAGAAAAGCGTACCTGCAAATTACATAGGCAAAATATTAAAATTTTGTGAAAAGTACATACAAAGGAGGAATGAAGTTTAAAAGTAAGAGTTAAGTCTTTTGGCGTCACAACAGCAGAACTCCAGTCTGCTAATGATTGGCAGTGGATTTTTTACAGTGCCAAGTTGTCAGCCTGATGCCCAACCTTCAAAAAGTTGTATGCTGATGTGATCACTTTTATAGAGTTTGGTTTCTGGGTAGACTCCTTTCCGTGCCTATATTTGAAAAGTTTTTGAATACATGGCCAGGAATTATACAGAGTCTAGCAGTATATGCATGACTGAGCACCACTACCTGAATTGCAAACTGTTCATCGCCATGTGTGCATCACGCTGAGATGCATACACAGAAAAAAATAACCATGTAAGGTTTATTGAATCCCAGGGATATGTTTTGTTTCCTCTATTTTTTCCTTTCAATGTGATATTTATACATTCTTATGCATTCTTATGTCCTGAAGTTTATCCCGAGGATCTTAATTTTATCCTTATTGAATTTGATTTCATTAATATTTCCCTCAAAACCTAAACCTTGACTTTTGTCTTTATTTAATACAAAACCAATAACCTGAATAATTTCTTGCATTTGTTTTAACACTGTATCCATACTTGCTTCATTCTTTGTTGTAATAATAATGCCTTTTTTAAATACTTATTCTCCATGTCTGAAAATGTATGTACTTTCTATTCTTTCCACATATTTATTCTTTGCTCGTTAAATATAGTCTTAATATGTTATTTTACTATATTCATAATCTCCTCTTGTGTATTATTCATTTCGTCTAAAATCTTTAATTTCCCTCATTATACTATTATTCTTTTTAATTATTTTACTTAAATGTGGTGCAATTCCTTCTTTTTTTTTTTCCTTTCAGGAAATATCTTTGTCTGTACAATGAATAATCTTTTTCTTATTGAAATCATTTAATTTCTGTTCCTTAATACAAAAAGGTTACATTGTTCTTTTCTGGGCAAACAATCATGTTATTGTATGAATTCTTATATTTCATTTTTTCCAGGTATAACTTCTCTTTCTCCCATATTACATGCGTTTTTATACTTCAGTTTAAAATTTAACCACCATTCTGATCAATCTTTATAACATTCTCTCATTTCTACATGAACTTGCCATAATGTCATAACCTCTTTTCTCCCTTTGTCACCCCATTTCATGTACTTTATTCTTTTTATGTATTTCCTTCATTTTATATAATCATCATTCCCTTTAACCATAATCCAAATTGCCCTGTGGTCTGAAAAGCCTATCAGTAGCACTCCTTGTTCAACTATAACTAAACTTTCTGACAACAACAAAAAAATCAATTTCTGTTCTTTTTCCCCTCTTCTATACATCCAAGTCTCAAGATTCCATATTTTTAATTGCCTGTATTTTATAATACCCTTTAGCACTTTCAGTTTTGATTTGTATATTATTTTTTTTCTTAGTTTCTCTAAAATCGGGGTTAAGTAGATATAAGTTCCATGATGCATATTTTTTCTTTTTTTCATATCCCTCTAGAAATCATTCCATTATCTGCTCAGTCTCAACAATAATGTCACAAAAAGTCTCTTTATTAATATGGATAAATGCTCTTACCCCATTTGTTTTGACCCTGAGCATCTTAATAACTTTGCCCCATACCTAATATCAGTCCATTTCTGTATCTTTCTTCTGTTTGATCTGCACTTTAAACAATACAATTTTTAGATTATTTCCTACTTCTTTCTTACCATGCACCCCTTTTCCCACCATTTCTGCATACAATTATTTCTCAGCCTTCATGCATTCTCTCTTCTGCACTTCTTCATTCCGTACCCTGTCCATCCTCTCTCCCCATGACATGTCCTTATCTTCTGGTTCACTTTCATCGACTGTGCTCAACAATAAATCATCCCGCAATCTTGTGTTGCATTTTCAGGTATGAACAACTTCTGCTGGAACAACTCTTCTGAATCTACATCAGGACTGCTTTGAAAAGGCTCTACTACATTCTCCCCTGTGTCCAGCACACCAAATCCATCACTAAGCTTCTCTTTCAGCTCTGACACATTTTCTGATGATTTAAACATCTGTGCTATTCGGATAACAGCACCCAAAGCACCATCCTCCTTGATAGTCTCCTTTCTGACCTCCATTATTGCTTAACTTAGCTTCCCGTTTCTCCAAGCTGCCTTGTGTCAATGAATCATGCAGCTCTCCATATTCACACTGTTCGGCCAAATGCTTCATTTCTATCTTATAGGCATCAATAGCCTCTTTTAACCCCTTATTACTATTGAAAATTAAGTGAAAACTGCATGGAACATTCTGTTGGGCTCACAGTATTAACTTATGTCCTTAATAACAGCCAAGTCAGTCTATTGTTCAGCACTAAGAGAAAACATATTAAATCTGTATCTGGCTAGGTGAAGGAAATTAGTGACTTCTACCACCTTAAATTTGCAGCCATATCATAAGCAATACTATAAATAATGAATTTCTGCAATCACTGCTTTCAGTATTCTGTCAAACTGTCCTCTAGGGCTAATTGTTCTAGTGGATTATTAGCTATATATGAAGACAATGTGGCTAAGCTCAAAAACTATGAAATGCAGAGATGGTTGACTGAATTTAAATGGAAAAGACTGCTTCTGCAGGATTTTTCAGTACCTACTTTGTTGGGTGGAGTTATGGCTTAAACAATGTATCATATTTCTCATTTATTTTTTCTGAAACAAATGGTCAAGTTATGTATTCACCCATTTGAAAGAGCTTTTACTTGATAACTTGTTTGTTTAGATTTGCTCTTACTGACATTTATTTTCTTGATTTTTGTGTTTGTTTTGTTTCCTTGTTTGTTCTCTTAAGTTAAAAAATACACCCAATCAGTGGTAATCCTATCTTTTCTTTCCACTCTTGTGCCAAAAGCCATGACAAAAGGGAATTATTTCATGTGTAACACTGATGTCAGACCAATAATAAAGTGCGGCACCCTTGTCTATCATGTGCATATTCCACTTTGTTCAATTGAAGGTAGCACAAGGATCTCTCACAAAAAAAAAAAAAAAAAAAAATCAAAAGTCTTCAAAACTTCCAGAAGCCCAATACTATCACAACTGTGTATCCTATTTTCTCATCTTCTTCTGATATAAAACAATATTAAAGGACAATCTAATTTCGAAACACTTTACTTAAAATACACCCTCTAGTGACCTGAGCACAAAGTGACACCCAGTTTAATAAAAACTTGTACCAACTGTACAGTAAAATATAAGAACTTTATGATTTATAGACCCACATCTGCATGGTATAAACTCCTTCTCTTAATTAAACTATATCCATCAGTTCATACCTTCAAAAAGGAACTGAAAAACTATATGAGCAGCACCAAGCTTAATAGGAGATCCAGAAATCATGATTCTGAATGTTCAGCAGACCTCGAATGCTTCCTTCAGACCTTTGAGCTGTGTAATTAATAGCCATAGACACCAATATTTGCATTATACATATTTTGTTACAGCAGTGTTTGTATTCTCTTTTTTTCCTTTTCAAGTAATGAATACTAAAAATATTGGGCTTCTTTTACTTTGCATTCCTCATATTTTGTTAAAAAAGTCTTGGTATAAAAAATAGAAAACAACTGCACCTTACTTTGTTACACTGATTGCCATGTCACTGTGTCACAAAGTGTACAGAAAATGATGATTCTTCTATGTTAATTTATTTGTTTAATGAACATATGTTTTCTCTTTCATTCAATAACAATAAGGCAGTATATGCATATAAAGATATATGCAGGTTTACACTAGGAATGAGATACTACCTCAGAAATCAAGAGACATAAACCAGACAACCAATCTTGCTCCACAGTACTTACTCCACAGTTGTACAGATATGGGAAAAAGAAACTTTTGGGAAGGAAGAAAACAGGAACTGCAAGAACTGTGTTCTTGCAGACACTTCATTTAAAAGTAACTGAAGTCCGAAAAACAGGATCTGGGAGTAAAGTGTCCCAACAGTTTAACGGCGTGCAAGATAAGCATGCAGAAGCACACAGGTTCACCTATTGGCACTTCAGAACAGAAAGAACAAGCAAACTCAGCACATACATCACCAACATTTGAAAATTAATGACTTTGAGGCAGCTGTGCTAACAACTGTACCTTAGTATACCATATAAGTAAAACATACCACAGACACACACACACACACACACACACACACACACACACACACACACACACACACACACACACACACACACACACACACACACACACACACGCACACACACACACACACACACACACACACACACACACACACACACACACACACACACACACACACACACGCACACACACACACACACAACAGACTACCTTTTTTCAGCCAGTTTTTGAATGGCAGTATGGCAGAGCCCATCCAACCCCATACATTTTACACTACTCTAGCAGAGATGCTGGGTGAGCAAATTGGTGTAAATAAGGAAATTATTTTTCTGAGCTATGATACATAATTGGTATTTCCTAGATATAGTAAGGCATTGCTGAGTTTAATTATGGTGGCTGCCAAAAAAGCAACTACTTCAAAATGGAAACCAAAGTCTAAACCAAATGTACTAGGAGTAATGAATACAGTAACAGAGACAAAACAACTGGAATCGGGAACTTTAGAAAAGCGCACCTGCAAATTACATAGGCAAAATATTGAAATTTTGTGAACAGTACATACAAAGGAGGAATGAAGTTTAAAAGTAAAAGTAATGTCTTTTGGCTTAGGGGGTCACCACAGCAGAACTTCGGTCTGCTAATGATTGGCAGTGGATTTTTTACAGTGCCAAGTTGTCAGCCTGATGCCCAACCTTCAAAGAAGGCACACCCATTCATGCATGCACCTACTTGCATGTCTTTAGCATCACTTGACAATGGAGAGGACATGCAGACTCCACAGAGAAGGTGCTCCAGCTGAGAATTGAACTAGAGAACCTCTTACTGTGAGGTGACAATTCTAACCACTGCACCACTGATGCTCAGGAATGAAGTTTAAAAGAAAGGAGGATTTGAATGAGCTATGTAATGTTTGACTGACAATGATTGAGTAGATTATAAGTGATGTATAATGTTTGCAACTAAAATTATGTCAATATGGTTTGTGATGTAAAATGCTTACAAATAAGATTATGTCAGTATAGTTTGTTTTCATTTACATAAACGTGGAATTTGCCTATGTCATAAGTGATCATTTAATGAAGATGTTTCTTGTTAAAAAAACACAAAGATTATTCTGTACAGTATAGCAATGTATTGCAATAATACACATTTTTTTCTTCTTATTTGTATTAGTGCTGCAGTTTTACATTCATGCCAGCCTTACATGAAAATTCATATGCAGATCACTTGTGGAATTCTAAGAGAACTTTGCTTGGGTAAAATGATTTTCATAGAAACACATTGTGTACATGTGTATACTAAGAGAAAATAAATCCAAATAAGTTTGTTGGTGGCTCATAAAAGTATTCTCTGATATATAGTAGTTCTCCTTTTAATATTTTTCACACTTTGTGATGGGATAATGTCTGGTGTAAACAACCAAAGAAGGACCACTGTATGACAGCTTTTAGACCAGATTTGGAAATTTGGTTCTCTGTGCCTCTTCAGCAGCAAACCACCGGAAATGAAAATTCTCAGTGTTCATTATCTGATACTATTCTGAGTAGATAATAAATCCAACAGTTCTCAAAAACATTATTAAGATTTTTTTTTAAAAAAAAAGTCACCACATGCAAAGTCAAATAAATGTTTTTGCAGCACATAAAGTCCACCTTTTCCTTCAACCTCTTTGCCTTATTATTCTCATTATGATGCCACAACAATTTGTTTAATTATAATAATGCATGACTCTCTCTCCATCTTCAGCATACAGGATGCACTAAAATGATATCTTTCAAAGACTGCTGCAATATGCAGACTGCAAGCTCAAATGAGAAAATGCTACATTGAGATAAAGGTAACTCAACTCATTGAAAAATATCTTTAGCAGCTAAAGAGTAATAAAAGGGCAGTATAGGAAGAATGAAAATTCAGTTGCTTAGCAATAAAATGGGACATTATTCTGAGACATTTCTTCATCAAAATTTATAATTATTATAGAAACAGCTCTAAAACCACTTGCAGTTAAGACAGTTTATTTTGAATAATCAGTGCTACAGAAAGAGACATACGATTTACCTTTCAGGAAGGTAATGCATTGTTAGCTCAACTTTCAAAGGATAAGAAATATCAGATGTATTTGTGTAATAATGGCATATATACTGGTAAACACAAATGACAGAGGAAGTACTTTACAGATTAAAAGAGGACAATTTCTGCTTTAGAGCATAATAAGAAAGTACAGTAATGGTCCTAAATGGAGAAGTCCTGAGTCAGACACAAACCCTTGTCCTTTTTTTTTTCAAGAAAGGTTGTTTCTCTGCTAAACCTATCCAAAATGAATTTCATTTATCAGCCTTCTAATAGGCTACTAAACCCTACTTCATTAAGCAAGACAGTCTGTATACACTTTAATTAAAATATGTAAAAAGAACACATTATTAGCATAACTAATCACACAGTCAAAAAATGAAACGCATTATGAAACAATTGTTTTAATATAGCAATTTTCTTCTCCACCTTGTCAGTAGCAACTTTGCTTACTTTCCAATTATTGTTATAAAGTATTCTCAAACGAGCATACATTCTTGAAATGCTATTACCTTACAGCAATATGAACAGCACTCCTGGTTGTGAAAGCTCTAAAAATTTCAACAAAGTACCGCTTAACTTTTGTATGTGTAACACAGACTGCATTATGAATCATTACAGTGTTTTCAATCTGCTTTGTCATAGAGTCAGTTGCTATCTAACTAACTAGGATGTTGCATAATCAAATGCATCAACCAACAGAACTTTTAGTAGAGATTGTCTCTGGTCATCTGTGGTCACTGTGAGCTGTGTGTTTATAAATTTCTATTTGCTGAATGTTTATGCAAGTTATTTATGAAGTCATTCCTGCGTAATCTTGAATGCTTTGTAAAATGTATTTGCCATTGTTTATAATAATTAAAATAATGCACTAGTTGTCATTATCATTCTAGAAATAATAATGAACTTGCTCCTGCAATAAGCTAGGAGTATGAATTAAATATTCTTTTCAGTAGGTTGACAAGATTCGCTTTACTCTTGTTAAAAGGGAAACTTTTTTTCGTTGTTTGCAGATTATTTCAACAAGTTAATATCACATTATTTCAAGAAACTAAGGCATATGAAACTATGGGTCTATATTAGAACACTGAACTTTCAAAATTTCGAGTGTTCAAATATCGAACCCTATTAATCGAAAATTTAAAACATCGAACATACAGAACAGCAAATTTTTTCCAAGGGAAAGAATTCGCTGTTTCAAAACACATACACACAACACAAACACACCAAACAAACAGCAATCCACACACATACACCTAAACTCTTACACCTAACCCTACACTAAACTATACATACATCACTAACTATCCACTTACCTTAACCCAAACCCTAACTCTAAGGTCCGTCACTATCGCACAGTCACCTCACCCACGCCCTAACCCTAACTCACATAACCTGCCCTAACCCTCACGTCCACACAATCACACACTTACCTGAACCTGACCCGTAACTTTCCACCACAGCACTGAAAATACCGAAGCAACAGAAATGGACAACCAAATTCTTTCCCTAATAAAAAAATTGGTTTTCTGTTTCTTCGATATTTTAAGCGTTCGCTGAGAATGGGTCAATATTAGAAAACTCGAAATTTTGAAAGTTTGGTGTTTTAATATAGACCCGAAACTATAATATGCATGAAGTGCGTACTCATTTTGAATAATTACTAAGTACTAATTTGTTTGCAATTCAGTCTACAGAATATTTCTTTCACAGCCTCACCCAGCACACAACTTGACAATGAGCATACCATTTTATTACACTCTTGTTTTCATTCATTTGAAAATAAACTATATTTCCAAAAGTATATTTAAATTGTTATATTATGAAGAGTGAGAATACAACACTGTGTGTTTTAAAACAGAAAAGAGAGTGGTTTTAGTTTAGAATGCATTATTACAGTACATTGAATTTACTTACATGTAGTAAAAAAGTAGACTCACATAGGTTGAATACTACTGAGGTGACAATGCGTCTGTAAAACTAATACATATGAGGACAACACTATTTATCATAAATGGATTGATACCCAGAGGTGCAATTAGGCGCTTAGTGCATTGTTGTGCAATTTTAGTAGTTCATTAGTGCAGTCCACTGAGTTAAGCAAACAAAAAAAATAATCTTAAAAATGGCATATGCCACAGAAAATGTGATCTTTAACTTTAAGTAACAGCATGTCGATAGTAACAATCAGTAATATAAATACTCCCAATTTCTAGTTTTTGAATATTGTTATTAACATAGCATTGGGGCCCCTTCTGCTTCTGTTAACCTATGAATTTTTTAACTGTTTGATTGATTATACTCTAGTAAAAATAAAATATTGTGCACAGGATCCTGAAAGCTGTGACAGACCAGTTCAGAATGCAAACCTAATTACTGAATGGTTTAGGATTTTGCCTCATGGCTACCAGTACAATGTTCAGTCCTGATCTTAAGCAGCTGCTGGTATGCAGACTGCATGTTTCTCTAAACATGTATGGTTTTCTAAATAGTTTACATATGTCGTGTGTGTTGTGTGCTCTATTGTGAGATCACAGTATATTGAAGTAAGGTTTTCACCATTCCATATAGTTTCTGTTTCCAGCATAGTTATCTTACCATGAAGTTAGAATACTTAAGTACTGAGGTGTGAGGGACACATAAATAAATGTTTTCAAGGTTTGCCCACAGGTTTTATGGGCTTAATTTTTACATAGGATGCTGGCTCTGCAAAAGACAGTTGACTCATTTGGCATAAAATGTCTACATGATGTACATCTTTACATAACATTATCTAAGTAGTTCTTGTCCCAAGGACAGTATGTGGTAAGCAATATGAAAACCACATTTAGGAAGTGTACTGCAGAAAACACTATGATGACTGAACGTCTCATGTCCCATGAAAAACAGTCTTAAAGAAAACTACATTTTTAGTTCTGATCACTTCTGCTTTAGTTTTACAACCTTAATGACCCAGACTGGAAGGGTTAAGCAGGTGATGTGAAAAAGCTGTCCATAAAATAATGGTATTGTGATAATGTATGTTATTTTTTCAAAAAGTTGACAAAATCTGTAGTATTATCATTAGTGAAGGTGTTCAAGTGTTTACACAAAGCAGTGCTTAACTTTACCTTCTTTGTTATGTCAGATAGCATGCAGCAAAATCAGGCATGGTGACTAAAATTAATAAAAAAACATAACATAGGGCATTTGATTTGTAATATTTATTGACACCAGTGAAATATTTGTTATGCACATTAACACTTCTGTTTATATCTTGAATTATTTATTTGTCTTTCCTTGTACTTATTTTGGAAAAAAACTGCATTTTGCCTCTTCTTGTCTGTTCCATTGATTTACTTGCATTGAATTTGTTATCAAACTAACTGGTCAGTAAAATACTGTGCTTTTACACACTAGTGAAATATTTGCTGTGTTTTTACATCAAGATGACAGGGGATTTTCTACTTAATGGAAGTGGGTGGTAGGCTGGTGTGTATAGGTTGGGGAAACCCACTAAAAATTCCTGCATGTAGTTGATTTATTGGCCAGAGGGCTTATAAATCCAATTACTTTGCCTTTAGCCCCCTTTATAAATTCTACACAACTGGGTGGATCTAGGCTCATTTCTACAATACAAAGTACTTTTATTCAATAATCACACCTGTATACGCTATTTAAAGTACGCTGATGTTATCTTTAATTATTTATTGCCTTTCTTTAATATTAAGTTTGTTTGTGGTAGCATTTCACTCTGGACACTCTTTCACTATGCTTTTACATTAGATAATTGGGGTTATTGATTTAGTGGAAGTAGGTGATTATCTGGTCTATCTGAGTTGGGAAGCACACAAAAGGGTTCTAAGTGTAGTAGTTTTATTGGCCAGAGGGCTCAGTATTCAGCTTTCTGTATTTCCATAGCTGCTATAAATCTGGCACACTTGCACAGTGCTGCTCACTGTGCCCGTGCATGTACAGATGCAGACATCTGGAAACATTACTTATTTTCATTATATTGTGAACATTTACTGTACTATTTATTGGTTTTTTTTTTCACTTTATTAAAATTTAAAGTTGCATTTTCAAACTGCTGTAAGGGCTGCTGTTCTGTACTGAAATATATTGTAGCTAGTGTTTCTTAGTATTAGGCATCTGTTGAGGTTCTTTAATGCTTAAGCTTCAAATCACTCATTTTAGATTAAGAGGGTCAAAGTCTGCACTTTTGTTTCAGGAGAGGGCTCTTCATGAAGTAGCAGTTACTAGTGCTTTGTATATACACAATCATAAGAAGGTGACATTTCCCCATAAAAACCACCTCAGAACTTTACCTCAATTCCGCATTACTCATGGGGGAGCAAGTTTACACAGTGAGCAGCACTTATGCATTTAGGTTCATAGGTTCATAGGTTTATACTAGGCTATCTGCCCTAAGGCATTTATAAGCCTAGCCCAAAGTTTTGTGGCTCACGCCACCCCTTATATGAAAAAATACTGTGCCCATTAGTTTGTTGTGCCTCTGTCCAGCAGTGACACAGAGATGATTGTAAACCTACGATCTCCCATCCACAGGTCAAGATTTCTCTTGAACAGAGCCAGCGAGGTGCTCTGCCTCACATGGACTGGGATTTTATTCCACAGCATAGGGAGTCTCTGAGTGATAAATCTATCCCTCCAGCACATCCTATTTATATCCGTGCTAAGGTTTAAGTCGCTTGCTCTAGTGGTTTTGGTGGATTTGGATTTTTTGAGGTGGAGCATGTCCATTAATTCTGGGTTGGACATGGCCTTGTATGTCAGGCACATGTCACCTCTGAGCAGACGGTATGCGACTGAATAGAGCTGGAGTTTCTTCAATCTGGCAGCATATGACAGATTTTGGAGTCCCTTTATCCTTTTGGTGAGGAACTTTTGGGGTTTCTCCAATTGCTGCAGGTGTCGGGTGAGATACATCCCGAATGGGGCATTGTACTCGATCATTGGTCTGATAAGTGAAGAGTACAGGGGAACAATGACCTCACTAGATCTGGATGTGAATCCCTTCATGATCAGGTGGGCAATGTAGAAGGTCTTTCTAACCACTTTAGCCCAGGTCCCTGATAACCTCTTCTGTGCTTAGTGGATTGCCACCTATATGGTAGCTTGGGGTTACCTTGTTTTTCCCGAAGGGTATGACTATACATTTTTTGGTGTTTAACTTCAGGCCATGGCTCTGGCACCAGCTATCTGTTTCCATGAGTCCCTTCTGAAGGATATCCGTGTCTGATGCACTTTCCACTATGGCACCCAGTTTGCAGTCACCTGCAAACTTTGTCAGCCAAAGTCCTCCCATGTTGGCCTGTACCTCTGAGAAGTAGATGCCGAACAATAGGGGGCCAAGGACTGAGCCCTGTGGGACACCACTTGTGACCGGCTTGGAGTCTGACATAGCGCCAGCAACTCTAACCCTGTGGGTTCTGTCCTTAAGCCAGTTTGTAACCCATCTTGTGACATATAGGTTTACATTTAAGCTGATAAGTTTTTCTACAATACCCGAGTGGGGTATTGTGTCAAAAGCCTTTGCAAGGTCAAGGTAGGCTGTATGGACTGCCTTTCCCTCATCAATGGCCTTGGTGACTGTTTCGAAGAAGTTGATCAAGTTCAAAAGGCATGATGTGCCCTTGACGAAGCCAAACTGGGTCGGGTCCAATGTCTGCAAGTCCCCAGACTATTTAGGACTACCTTACCTTATTATAGCACCTACGACTATTGCTCCTCACACACCATCTGATTTGGGTGCTGGAAAG
This sequence comes from Protopterus annectens, assembly GCF_019279795.1. Classification (NCBI taxonomy): domain Eukaryota; kingdom Metazoa; phylum Chordata; order Ceratodontiformes; family Protopteridae; genus Protopterus; species Protopterus annectens. Next base: position 811,628,836 of record NC_056735.1, on the reverse strand, counting down.
TATCTCTGGTTAGGTTAGCTGCAAATTGCATCAAGTAAGCACCCTTCCCCATCTGGTTACAAACACCTTCTGCTCCTGTCCTTTGGAAGTATGCATTAAGATCTGCAACCATGGATGGGCACTTTCCTCTGCATCCAGCTTGGTGGAGATGAGCATCCTGATGCAATATAACAATTGCCTTATATACACTGACAACCACTTAATTCTAAAACAGACAAATACAGTATGTGAGAGATGTAGTTACAGATTGACACTGGAGGCTAGACTGTCACATACAGATGCAAAGAGCAACAAACAGGTTATCAGTGACTCTCACGCATCAATTACTGCACCCACAAAGGACTACACACATAAACCCACATATGTTGAGGTGCTCACATGTAACTTACTCAAATCTTAAAGGCCTCTCCGGTGCAGTCCTGAGAAATTCCACATGCACACAAGCAATACAACACAAAAAGACACATTTCACTGTGTTTCAGCTACTAAGCTATTAAGACAAAACACTCCACAACCCAATATATTGGTCAAAGGAGACTCCATTCTGAGACACACTGATGTCCCTCTTACCAGGCTGTATAAGGGGAAGATTACCATTAGTTATCTGTCAGAGGCCAGGATTCACCAGATCATTCAAGCACTCAGGTCACTTACCCATAAGCACCAGTATGACTCAGTCATAGCCCATGTGGGCATAAGTGACCCACAACATCACCAGTAATGACTCCTGCAATTCATATGGAGTTACATGTAATGGTAACATATCTAAATACAATTGTAGATTCTTTTTTATAAGACCCGTTGTTCCTCCTATTATTGGAACTGTCTGAGTATCTTTCTTCCACATTGCTCTTGTTTCTGCCTGTAAAGGTTTCCTATTAAATGATCAAAGAAGCATTCTTTCAAATGTGCCTTGATCAAACTTGAAAGCATGAAAAGGCAAAATAGCGAAATGGCATATAAGTGAATTCTTTCCCTGGGAAAGAAATTGCTTGGCCGATTCCATTACTTTGCCATTGTCGTGACTGTAGTGCGATCTCGGAGTTGGTATATTTAAGTAAGGGGGTGTGGGGGGCAAAGCCCCCCACTTTATGTAATGTTTTAAAATTAAAATTTTGTTTGTTTTGTGTAACAGCGATTTTCTTTCCCTTGGAAAAAAAATCTCTGTTCTAAGTGTTCAAGAGTGTAAGCTTTCAGTTACATGGGTTTGATAAATCATTGTTCGCCTTTTTAAGCGGTCAATGATTTAACATAGACCTGCCTGTAAATCTTGATTTTTTATGACTTTGTGTCTCTCTGTACGCAAGACACTGTATTCACTGAGTGTATTCACTGGGTGTTGTGATTTCAATAATCAGTGCGACTTTTGTCTTCTTTTTATGGACCACTATATCTAATTTTCTCGCACCTATCTTTTGAACTCTTGGTAATGGGTGATTCCCATGTGATGCAGAATTCATCAATTTCTATTATGCTTCATATCTTCAAATCTTGATTTTTTATGACTTTGTGTCTCTCTGTACGCAAGACACTGTATTCACTGAGTGTATTCACTGGGTGTTGTGATTTCAATAATCAGTGCGACTTTTGTCTTCTTTTTATGGACCACTATATCTAATTTTCTCGCACCTATCTTTTGAACTCTTGGTAATGGGTGATTCCCATGTGATGCAGAATTCATCAATTTCTATGATGCTTCGTGGCTCATGTTTCTAGTGTTTTTCAGCTACTTCAATATTATAATGTTTGCACAATCTCCAGTGCAACAGGCTTGTCACATTATTATGCCTTTTAGTATACAATCCTTCTGCCATTAGTATATCACAACTAGCAATAAGGTGTGCAACTGTTTCCAATTCTATTTTACAAAATCTACATTTGTCTGTTTCTCCCACATGTTCAATGGTCTTTGTAAACTAATGTGTATGTAGCCCATTATCTTGGACTACCAATATTAACTTTTCATCTTTTGGTTTGAATGTACCGCTCCTTACCCATTTCTGCAATCGATCCTGATCACCATGAGGTTCTTCCAGGAGTTTTCTACACTCACAACAATATTTATGCATTTTCCACATTTCTTGCCTTCTCATCTGATCCTTCACCTTCTTTTGTGTTTTTGCACATTCAGTTACTGCCTGATTTTTATCTACTTCTGGTTTGATTTCCATTCCCGCTTGACGCAGATATGTTTCTGCTACACTAAGAAGGGATGTCATCTTAGATTTCTTCTCCTCATGTTTCAAAACTTTCACTGTGTTTTGGTCATGTGAGGTCAGCAGATAAGTATGCAGTCCCACAATTGCAGATCTGTACATGTAATCAATTACAAGGGGGCCCATACCTCCTTCGGAGTGGGGAATATATAATCTTGGTATGCACTGATTTTTATAAATCATTTGGTGAGCATGAAGCGAAGCATCCTTCTAGTTTTCCTGTCTTATCTATCCAACACCTTTTGGGGACAGTCATTCACCCCAAATTTGTAAGTTAGGACAGGAAAAGCAAATTGGTTTATAGCTTGAATTTTTTTCCTAGATGTCATCTCTGTTTTCAGGATTAATTTAAGTATTTTAAAATATTCCTTACTAAGTTTTATTTGTATTTGTTCATGTTTTATTTTTGACCTTTCATCACTTCCCAAATATTTATACACTCCTTCCTGCTCAAGTTCTTTTATATCACATTTTTGTCCCAAACTGATGTTCTCTTGGTGCTGCAGCTTTCCTGCTTTAAAGGTTGCTTTTCCACATTTATCAAGACCAAATGACATTCTTACATTATCTGAAAAAGTTTTGACTACTTGCAGTTGTGCTTTCAGTTCCTCATTTGGTGAGCTATACAGTTTTAAATCATTGACAAAAAGAAGATGAGAAGTCTTTATATGTTGTTACTTTCTGGGATCCAACTTATAGCCATGACTTAATTTGTTAAGCAGTCAACTTAATGGGTTAAGGGCAAGGCAAAAGAACAACAGCTACAAAGAGTCACCCTGAATATCCCCTTTTGGATATTTATTCCTGGAATAATAATTTGTTCTTTATCATGGCTTAACTGCAAAGTGGTTTGCTACTGTTTCATGGTTGCTGTGATGCTGTTTACCAATGTAGAGTGTATCTTATACATTTTTAAGCACCCTTTTATCCATGAATGTGGGATACTGTCAAATGTTTTTCTGTAGTCAATCATGCCATACGTAGATTGTTCCTCTTTTTGCAGTTCTCCAGTATGACTTTATTTAACAATAAATGATCCTTTGTTCCATATGACTTTCTTTAATTGCTCTTTTGTTCTATTGCCATAATTGAGTTTTCTTCTCAATGACTACAAATGCTGTCAGCATCAATTTCGGTGTATAGTTTATACGTCATCGGAAAGCAAGTTATTGGTCTATAATTTTTAAGGTAGCTTACAGATTCACTCTTAAGTAGGAACATTCCCCGGGATTCAGGAAGCTTGCGCCATGCGCCGGAGTAGCGTTGGTGATCTAGCACCAAATATGGCCAACGAGCAATTCAGGTAAGAGCTGTTTCCACATGCACTACTAGCGTATGCCAGAGCTGCACAGCTCATGGCTCTTGTATGCTAATTATCCCATGTACAGCAGTGTAGCATGCAAATGAAGGTATATAGTGATTCATGAAGTGGTGCAGATGTAGCGTAAGCATGCAGAAATGTAAACCAAAATAACGGTTTACATTTTTTCAAACAGAACATCGGAGCCATGAAAGTGGACCAAACCGACGTATTACAATGTTAACATATGCCAACTGGCTAAATATACAGCCAATAACATAAAAAACATGCACAACACATAAAAAGTAACATTTAATGTCATGGGTATACTAACGCAAAGTACAACCGCAGTGCATGGGTGTGCAAATGGGAACACAAGGAAAATATATTTAGATGTCATAAAACTGCAATATAACACAAATCATGATTTCGCCATAATAGTCAATGGTATGCATGCTAGACCACAAACAAGGCGCAAGGGTTGCTAAGGGTTTGTGATAGTGTTCCGCATGGTAACTAGGAAATAGTAGTCAGTGCCATGCAAATGAATCAAGTAATAATGAATCGCAAACGTCCTGCCGGCGTAAGGATGTACCACATGGCACAGCGGTACAACACCGAGGAGTGGCCTGTAGGTAAACATGACATCATGAGAGGTGTGCACCACCGTAGCTGTAAGCACATTGGAGCATTGGTATTCCTGGTTGCCTGTTGCTAAGCAAAGCCACAGGATAGGGGTGTGTAGCTAGCCATAGCTATGCTTAGCTGAGAACACAGAAGGTGGCTGAAGGTGCATGTGAACTTGGGATGAAAACGCACTCAAAAGCCGGAAACCGGGTGCGTGCAGCACGCAACTTAGGTGAAACAGGAAGGTTATGGGAAGACAATAAGGAAATGCTGCAGCATGGTAATTGGAGTACAAATGAGTAATTAACACCTAGAAACTCACAGTGGGCCATAGACAACAGCTAACAAGGCTGCTATCAGCTACCTGCAGAACAGGAAAGGAAAGGTGCCGTACAGCAAAGAAAAGAGAACTGTCTCAGCAGAATAAAGCAAACTTGCTGTAGATCGGCTACATAACACATTTCCCAACAAAATACTGGGTTGTGGAAGCACAAAACAAGAAAGGCGGTAGCTGGATGCATGCCTGAAAATGGGAGGTGAATCGGGTTGAAAATAGAAGTAAAGGGCAATAGATGAATCACGACAGACAAGCATAAGTAACACCAAAGGCCCCAGAATAGCAGTACCTGGTGTAAAACCAATAATTAAGATACCCTGCAGCTGGAATAGCACAAACACACCCAATTACACCAGCATCATCCATTGCACAATAGTATAAGGTGTGAAAGCCCCCCCCCCCACATACACACACTTGTGTATTCCCAGACACTCTGCACCATTGGTGTATACAGACAGGGAACTTTTAATATGTTAGGGGTTGCCATAGCTTTGATTCACCAGCATGTGTTGGAGACTGACAGTGGTGTGGAGGATGATGCTGACAACCATCTCAGGCACCAGAGGAGGAGAAGAGTGTTCAGACCCAGGGTAACCTACCAGGGGCTACATGATCTGGAGATAGTAGAGCGTTACAGGGTGGACAGGGACATCATACAGCAACTTGTTGAGCTGTGCCGGCCATGCCTCAGAGCCAGAAGTAATAGAGGGAAAACCATCCCAGTGAATGCGAAGGTATGTGTAAGCTATCTGGAGATAGTAGAGCGTTACAGGGTGGACAGGGACATCATACAGCAACTTGTTGAGCTGTGCCGGCCATGCCTCAGAGCCAGAAGTAATAGAGGGAAAACCATCCCAGTGAATGCGAAGGTATGTGTAAGCTTCAGAATACTAGCCACAGGTACCTTTAAAAGGCCAACTGGGGATATCATGGGGATCTCACAGGAATCAGCATCTAGGATACTCACCAGTTCCTGGATGCCATGTTACCACATGCCAATGAGCACATACACTTCCCCCGAATGCAGGAGCAGTTGGCCAGCAATATGCATCTCTTCCATGGTGTGGCAGACTACCCAGAGGTACTGGGTGCAATAGACTGCACGCACATACACATCAAGTCATCACCCAGTGAGCAGGGTAGGCGCTACATAAACTGCAAGATATTCCCCTCCATTAACTGCCAGGTCGTGTGCAATGCCCAGGGCATTATCATGGATGTGTGTGCCGGCAGTCCTGGAAGCTATCATGACTCCCACATCTGGCATGCCTCACAGCTGTATCAGGTATTTGCCAGGGGGGACATCCCATATGGCCACCTGGTGGGGGATGCTGGCTATGCACTGGAACCGTGGATGATGACACCCATCAGAAATGCACACACAGCCACACAAGAATGCCATAATAAGGCACATGCAGAAACCAGAATCATCATAGAGCGCGTGTTTGGGATGCTGAAATCATGATTCCATTGCTTGGACATATCTGTTGGAGCCTTGCAGTACTCTCCAGGAACATGTACCCACATCTTCATAGTATGTGCCATGCTACACAATATGATCCTGCGGAAACAGCTGCAGCAGGGACAGAATGGTGAAGGTCCTCACAGCCCACCACCATTGCCAAGGGACCCACAGGCACAGGGGGGCTCAGACCATGAACACCCTGTGCTAGCCCCAGTAGGCAGACGGAGGCATGCCCAGTATGCCCATGCCTTGGCAAAGAGGGAATGTAAAGCACACACACTGACAGTGTAGGCACTCATGGACTGACACCCTTCTCCACCACAAGGTAAGGCAATACCTGAACAGTATATTAAGCTATCAGCATGTGTCCATACTGTATGTACAGGTTCATAGATACATAGGTAGGTACATGGCCAACCGCCAAGGCCACTCATAAGCATAGGCAAAATGTGTCTGCTGTCACCACCCCATCGATCAACTAACTGTCCCTCTGTGGAGCAGAGCCACTTGCGGGATCCCTGGGGTGTAGCTACTGTTCACCTCCCACTCTGCAAGGATTCCCCGGAGTGTTAGTGAGGGGTTTTGTATAATGAAATCAGGGATGTGTTTCCAAATAATGGGGAGTATCCCTGAAAGGAATCTTCACAGATGTGTACATGTTACATAGTATACCTTAAACACAACTTGCATATATAGGTAGTTCTCCACAGAATAATATACATGTGGAACACACAACCGCTGAAATGTGCGTTCATTACCCTTGCACTACCAGTGCCTGCACTGAGAGGTAAGATATCACTGCCAGGATTAGAACACGCAACCATGTACACATTCATCACAATAACATACCACTAAGCTACCTGAGATGTACTAATGGCAATCATGTATACTGACAGGATAAAACACAAAAGGTAGGAATGTGTTGAAATAGGACAAACCGGCATGTACACAATGAAAGGTGTATGTTACATATATATATATATATATATATATATATATATATATACACACAATCATATAGATATAGATATATATATATATATATATATATATATATATATATATATATATATATATAGAGAGAGAGAGAGAGAGAGAGATATGTCGATATATATGGGGATATACATATATATGTAGATATATAGACAGGTTAACAACATCTACAAAACCATGGAGGTGCATATAAATGGGATACCTGCCACATACCGAATGCTTTACATACCAACGCATGTAATCCTGAGGCTTAAGGTCCGAAAGAACACAGTACCAAAACACCAGATGCACGAGGTGTAATCTCACGATGTTAATGGACAGTTAGTACTTCAGGTGTTGCGGTTTGGGTAGGTTATTGTGTGTATGTGTGTTTCTTAGGACTGTAGTGTGTGTGTAAGTGTGTGTTCTGTGTGTGGTGTGTGTTGTTGGGGGACTGTAATGTGTGGTTGTGGGTTAGCTTTGTGCATCTGTTTGCGCAACCTAGGATGTAGAATATTAAAGTAGTGGGTGGCGTGTGGGGCTTAGACACCTACATGGGGTGTGTAGGGGGGCTTGGCTACCTGCTCATACATAGTGTAGGATGGTTTGTTTGGATGTGTTGGATAGCAGTGTATCTGTTTGTGCATGTGTGTGTTCCATGTTCGTGTTACCTTCGCGAGTTACTGTCGATGTCAGTAATGTGGGGTATGGGAGTCTGTTCCTTGGACTGTGTGTGTCGGAACACTGTGGTTTCGGAATTCCATAAGTCTCCCGTATACAACGGTTGAAGTGTTCACATATGTGTATAACACAGACCATAGCAATCACACATTCCACCACTACCAACCTTTATGAACAAAGGATCTGGAGAGTATATGCCTATACACCATTATGAATATGTGATATGGACATGAGCCAATGATAGTGTTATCACCTGTTCTACTTTGCGAGAGACACTCCCACTTTGGCCACGTGGCAAATGTCTTGGGATTGTAGGACATAATTATGTCCCATATGTACTGTAATAGTTGCATACAATAGTTATTTCTGTATCTAAAGTACCTACATGGTACAGGAAACAGGATAATATACTAAACTGCTACAAGAATAAGCTTACAATTATGCAAGAAAGGAAAGTTCTATCCCTTGTACTGATTGTGGGTTTGTGTCAGCCTGTAAAATCAGATGTATGTCCCAAAAAGGACCCACTATGGACATATGAAAAGGTGGCAACCCTAGCCAAAGAGGGTCAGTCACCAACACAACTAAGATTACTGCAAATACCTATGACAGAAATACACAGCTATTATGTAGCAGCACTTTATTACATTCAGATGTATTACCGAAGGGATTCAAGGACTAACATAACCTGCATGCTATACAGGAACCACATAACAGTGCCTTAATGAATCAGCCTGCAAATACCATTATAGTTGTCCACAAAAGGATAGGTGTTCAAATAGGGAAGGAACCCTCACGCACATAGCAATTATGTATAAAACCAGTTCCTAAACAACTGCATTTGCTATGCACACCCACCATCACCCCCTCACCCAAACATATTACAATATAAACTGTAATAACATCACAAATCATTCACACACTGTACGACATGTGCAGAAGCCTTAGCATACCTTGTCAGAGACACACTAACATGACCCTAAGTGAAATAGCGGCTGTTATACAATGGAACAACTGCTGATGTAATAGGGTTTGTTTGCACTAATCCCGCTTCAGAGGGTTGTGCGTACACTGGGATGTGTTAGCAATTAGTGAGTAACAGCACAGTATGCTACACTTGTACAACAAATCAAGGATATCTGGTGAGCACACTATACACCACATAACAGTTCATGCATAGCCATATGGCCTTGAGCTGGCCAGACATCCTTGCCAGACTTAAACATCTGCAGAAGTATCAGGTACAAACAAACCCTGCATAAGTAGCACTGTTCTAAAATATAACAGCTGTACTCACATGTAGAACTAAATCATCTAGCCATTACACACAGTCCATGGGAGCCATGAAGCTAATATATCTCTGTGTGTCTCCATATAGCTGTTGGAATATATCGCAATAACACATCTAGGCCGTCTCCCTCGAAAGTAAGGCAAATGGATAACCCCTAAAAGGAGTACTCACTAATACACCACTGTTGCCATGGTATTGGCTAATGGAGTAGCTGCACAGCTGATGTGCATCCAATTAACTACTTTGGAACAGCAATTGGTGGACAGGATACCACATGTTACCGATATGTAACTAGAAAAGGATGTGTCACCACACATTCCAGCCTGGGGGACAGCAGTTGTAATTGGTATACAGTCGGACCTAGGGTATGTAACTCCTACTGTGTGTGTTCTGTCCGTGAACCACTTTGCAAACCATCACATGAAGTAGGGGTTAATGTTCAGGTGGATGGGTATGTTGATAATGCCAGAAGGAGGAATGGTGTTGAAAGCCTATAAGAGATCAAGGTAGGCTGTGTGGACCTCCTTACCCTCATCTAATGCCTTGGTAACTGTCTCTAAGAAGCCCACCAGGTTTAGAAGGAATGGGCCAGCCTTAACAATGCCAAACAGGGAGGGAGTCAAAGGTTGGGAGGTATCCAATGTCTAAGACAGTGATCCATGATGTGGACCATAGCTTTGCAGACCAGGCTAGTCAGGCCTATAGGGAAATATGTCCTGTGGTCCATTGTGGCACCAACTTTGTGGACTGGGATAACTGTTGCTGTGTGCCATTCAGGGGGCACTATGCCCGATGTGAGGCTATTACTGAACATGGTGCATAGGTGAGGAGACAGTACGATCCGAAGTTCATGTAAAATGTATCCTGGGATGTTGTCCAGTCCCATGGATGCTGTGATATTGCCTTCAGAGTGTGCAGCTTTCAGAGGAATCTACCAGGATGTTGCCAATATCCATTGTTTCTGTAATGTTCGTGCCTTTGTGCTGTAACTCAGAGCAGATCTGGTTGTTGACATCCAGGCGCTGTGGTTTTTGTTGATATTAGTTGCGTTAAAGTTTTTGTATCTAGCTTTGGAGGATCGTATAAGGGATCTCACCTTCTTACTGAGGCTGGCCAGGGATCTCCTCCACACATGGTATTGTACTCTCATTTGCAACAGTGACTTCCTCCTGTACTACAATATGTTTATGGCAGGGGACCACCAGACTGGTATAGTTAATTATGAGTATAGCGTCCTGGTTCTGTTTGGGATAGCATGAGCCATGCACTCCTATACATGCTTACAGAGTGCATTTGTGTAGGATTCAGCAGTTGTAACAGTGCTGTCCATCTGCATGGGTGTCATGACGTCCACCACGTCTGCCTTAAGAAGCAAGTAGTTGGCCTTGTAAACATATTATACCATGGTTCGCTTAATGGAGGTAGGTGTGGGATGTGGATATCAACGGTGTTCAGCATATGGTCTGATCGGTCCAACGAGGAGTTGGCTTCATGTGTGGAGCACCAGTCACTGATGTTGGTGATGTCTAGGTCTGGGATATTGTTGCCCCTGGTGGGTGTGTGGATATGTTGAGTAAGGACATTGGTGTTTATGAATTCCAGAAAGCGTTGACCTAATGTGTTGGCACACGAGTAGTTTTCCCAGTTAATGGTGGGGTAGATACAGTGAGGCTTATGTGATGAATGTGGTGCTGTGCGACTGTGTACCTTCTCTACATTACAGTCAGGCTCAGTCTTGGCTGGAGAGACCTTTACCTCCAGTTTGGCTAGATGAGTGCATCTCTCACAGGTTGTAGTGTTGGGTGGTAGGTGGAGAGGCTTGTCTGTGTACATGAAGCAATGGGTACATTGCCTCAAGATGTCCAGATTCATCAGATAGACAGGTGAGAACACTGGCAGTTGACTCTTGGACATGCCTGAATATAGAACTATATTCACCTAGATAAGTCAGGAAAGTGAGTACAACAGCTACATTACTCTACGCAAGTGAGAAAAGTATGTACAAAACCTGTTCACCCTTACCTATAGGTGATGTGGAAGATTGAGTGTTATAGTAATCATTAGCTTATGTACTGTTTACAAGTCCTGAACAAGTGCTTAGCATGAATAAGCAATCCAGATAGGATCTTGGATAATATAAAAACATGGCTCCCTTCCCCTAACAGGTACACAAGCATATATCCATGTACACCACAGGGCCCCTGTACCCACAACGATGCAGGTACAAGCTATATTCAGTCAGCATGGGACCTGCCCACATCACAGGCTGTATCATACACATATGGCAAAACAAGATGCTCTCCATGTACACATCATGTAAAACATAGCTCCATGTCAGGTTGTGTACACACTGAATGGTGCACACCAACAGGTATCACAACCCACAAAGGGGGAGACACCACTGATAATGGGAAGTACTGCACTACTACCCTGCTGAGTCTGGTCTGGAAGGCCATGAACCTTGATCACTTAAGTGATGTCAGCAGTACAGATGTAGATGACAGTATGGTTGATGTCACACTGCATATCATAACCTTGCCAGGTCATAGGACATCATCACCCATACTGTGTACCACCTACACTTGGTATACTAGATGTACATTCCTATGTCACAGGAGTATTTAGCAACAGGACTGCTGGCAGAAACAACACTACAGAAGGTGTCTGAATAATACGTGATCATCACACCAGTGGCAGCTACAGAGTGTCAGGGTTAATGAATTCTATTCCCCCTCATTGTAGTCCATACCTCACAGACAAACAGAAGGCATCTGCCTATTGAAGTATGCGAATGACTATGACCTAGGAGCAATAGCTGACTCACATTGTCACCCCTATGTTAATAACCCTGTACCCATGAACTACCACCTAGGCAGTGATCATCATAATGGACACTTGTGTGTGAGGGATGCAGCTGGGCTGTTGTCTTTCCTTTGATAGCTACACCACTACACCTGTCAGGGAGTCATATGTGGCAACCCTAATAATAATAGGGTGCCATTCATGAATGTAGAGATCATTTTCCAGCCATACAGACCACTTAAGTGACCCATATCAGATCACATATTTCCTTTAAGGGGTATTGGCTGTTTGCAGATGGCCTACACCAGTCTTCCCATTCCCCATCTCCACTATGTAGGATGATGCATACCCTGAATAAATCCATGTCCAACCCAGTGATGTCAGACATGCTACACGTACTCATCCTGATCTCGAACACATACTTCATTGACATCCACCTACCACATCCTGGACAGATCCTTGTCCCATACACTTGCCCTAGTCCTGCCATACTATGCTTTCCTGTCCATCAAAGCTGCACATTGCTCCCCTCTCAGACATGGTGTGATGACCACATGGTAACGCATGATATATGTATCATTAACCCTGTGGATCAGTAATGTGGCACTGCTCCACCTGGCCCCACAGACCCACCTGTCAGCTACTGCCAGGTAACCTTTCATCCTAGATGCATACATGGCCCATGGCATATAGCCAATTAGTTGATTTTGACTGTACATACCATAGTTGATATCCATCCCTGCAAATACCATCTGGCTAGCCAGTGTCCCATGTGTATCACATGTGCAACACAGGTGATACATGGCAGGATGTTGAATCGCTGTACAGTGCTGTGTAGATGTATATGGCAGAACACGTACATGTAAAACCTTATGTGAGCATGTCTGCAGGCTCACAGGTCATGTCTGTTAAGGCAATGTAAGCCCTTATATGTGACATATACACTGCACCAAGGTCGACTGCATTAATGTGGACACATCCAGCCATGTGCTGATAGGTAGGAACACCAGTACAGGCAAACAGACATGCCCACATCAAGACAGCAACCACATGGAGTATGAGCAATGGAATCAGGTGACACACACACACATATATGGTGATAATATCCACTCAACATTATAATACCTTTCTATGATTACTACATTAAGTGAACATACCTTTATAAGCTCTTGGTTGGTTTTGATGAATTTTTGTATTCACATAATCAGGTATATTAATTTTATAAGATGTAATTTACATAATTCATCCAAATTTTTTTTTTTTTTTATATCTGCTTATAGTATTATGGAATAATTTTTTATATATCTGTTTATAGTATTATGGAATTATTTAATACATAACTGTTTGTTTCATATTTGTATATGAACTGTTTTTGATTATTTATTTAAAATAAGTTTTTTTGGGCATTTATACATCCCAAACACTAGGTTGGGCTATACCAATAGTTTCTGTTCTAATAGGGAGGAGTATAAATTTAACCAGAACCAGTTCTTCTTCTTTTTTAACAAATTTATTTTTGTATACCATTGATAAAGGCTGTGAGGCCAAAACCGGTCTGGTTTAGTGACATATTTTCAATATGTTATTTTGATTAATAAAGTATCTGTCACTACATGGGTTTACCATCTCTTTTGCTGGTCGATTGTGGTTGCTCTACTTGGTTTGACCGTGCAAGCCGTCCTTGCGAAGCATTCAGTTGCATCTGATCATTGAGCCTCACTGGTGGTTCCTGATGGTAGCTCAGCATTTTTCGTGTATTTGTTATCTATGATACTGGTCTTTTGTTAGGTTTATTATGTGAAGAGGACTGAGTACTTGGATATCCAGGAAAACAGCATGTTCAAAAGGTTTTTTTGGATTTATATTTCGTCTCAGTGCTTAAGGAGGAATCAGGCCTGTTAGGCTGAATCATTCGTCACACCAAGAACTTTTTCTTTTTTCATGTGGACATTGGTACTGTTTTTTATTTTTTAAGTTTACAACAAGGACACTATTGTATCAAAGGCATCAATAATTTAATATTTCTCCAGGATTTATAGTTTGGTTTTGGGGACATATGTTAAAACTGTTTCTAAATAACATACTGATTCTAACCAAGGGGCGGAATTAATGGTGAATGAGTGTATATCGGAATATTTGAACTTTTTCCAAGATTGAGAGTGGTTTTCTGAGGGCTACGATTCCAATGCGGATGGTGTTCTATTGATGTAATACTGCTGGCCGAGCGGAACGTGTGCAAAACCTTGTTTGTGTTGGACATGTTACTTTATTGAAGGCTACGACTCCGATGCGGATGGTGTTCTACTAATGTTATACTGCTGGTCGAGGGGAACGTTTGTTAAAATCTTGTTGGTGTTGGACATATTTCGGCTGTGTGTTTAACAGTACAGTCGATTTTTGGACAATTTAATAATCATTTGAATTGGAATGTAGAACTTCTGTGCAAAACGTCCATTTGTAGGGGACATATATATTATATAAGAATTATATCAAAACACCAAAATAGTGGTGAAGTTTTGAATTCTCATTTGGTGGTAAACTTTTTATGATGTGTTCTCACTTCATTTAACAACAATATCCTTCTATGGATATATGAGTATACATCTTAAACTATTTTTAGTTATTACAAATGCAACATAGACTGAATAGTTTGTCATTTAAGCTAGGACACTATGGTTGAATATATAGGAGACCTACAATTTAAATTTAGGATATAAAGGGATTCAAGGGCAATATTACAGATTATTTATCTGCATGGTTAAACATATATATATATATATAGGATAAACATCTTATGGCACAACTGACATTCTGGTTTCATTACGTGTTTTATCATCTATGATTTTTATAACCATCAAGGGGAAAATTGTATCTACAAATATATGGCCACATTATCTTAGGGATATACATGAACACATAATTTGGATTCAGAACTAACTAGGGGCATGAATATCATGTTATTAGTGGCATACCTTTTCGTCTTCCTTACTTAATACATGCTACATTACAACTTGCATGATTAAGAGAATCACATTTATATACTTGAACCTATTTGTAGATCGGGATTTAAGGGGCTGTTTTTTTATATACCAAATATGGCTATGTAGATGCAGTTATACTGTAATCAAAAATCCTTTACACAACTATATGTGAATGATAACCAGGATACTATTTTATTAATATTGTAACAGTGTATGATTCATCGAGTATGAGTCTCTATTTTGAACTAAAGTGACTTATACATTACTGTGTTAGGTGTGTACACTAATATATTGGAACTATCTTCAGTTACCTGCTGATCAGTGCACTATACACCATAGTATTTATGTCAGACCTGGTGCCTGAATTTTTATAACCTATGGTTGGATGCACCAGTGGATTATAATATTATTGGGAATTATTGTGACTAACATCATATGGCTGTTATTTCATTTTCTTTCTTTAGCATTACGGCTTCCTATTTTCAGTGTGATCTCTGTTGAATTATCTTTTTTACATATTTTACATCTATATATTTCACATTCAGTAAGTTTATCATAGCCTGCTGGTCTGTTTATTGACAGATTATGGATTTAGAGCAGATTTTGAATGGGTTATGTGCTGATAGGCATGACTTAGGTGTATTTGATGTTAATGTTATGTCAAGCAATAACCAAAATGGCTCTAATAATGGTCCTTTTGAGGGTTGTGACTCAGCCTTTAACAAATTTAACAAAGATTTAAAGAATCTTCGTGCCAATACATGGCATTTGTGATTATTCAAAGCGTATACAGAAGGATATAACTCCTAGAGGTTTGAGGGTCAGGTTACAGCCCTTAGTGAACAGGTCGGAGGACAGGCTCACAAAGGAATGGAACCAGGCTCTTCATCAATCTTCTATGATGTTTGTAAAAATTTTGGCAGCATACTATGAAAGAATGGTAGATATATGTCTAACAGAGGTTAAAAGCTCTTGTGAAGAGTGTAAACATTTTGAATCTCAGCCCATATTTTCTTCTTTGGTTAAAAAATTATCTAAGGATTTGGCATCTTTTGATCAACTGACTAAGGACCGCAAAATTCGTAAATTCAACAGGGACTGCACTGACTATCAGAGGGGTCGTCCTTTTGATACATCTAAAACGGTCAGGTTCAATGATACTAGGCACAATACATTTGGTTCAAAATCCAGAAAGAGACCTAGATTAATTTTAAAATCCACTGATGCATCCCTTGCCATACTTCAGGTGATGAATCATCATACACGGATAATGATGGTGGCTACCATCTGGAATCACCAAAGAGTAAGAAATCCAATACTAATACCCCTTTAGACACTCACCAAGGTGACGAGGGGTCAAACAAACGCAGTAACCAATTCTATGGAGAATTTGATATGAACATTGTTGACGTAGCTCAGGTTGACTTTGATAATGTTTTAAATTTATCTGATGTACCATTAACAGATGCACAGACTATATTGTTGAATAAAGGCCTTGGTTTTATTCCGGGTTTCTTTAGTGATGAATATTGTATAGTAAATGATGTATTGTCATTTTGTCGCAATCTTAATCTTAAATTGTTCTTTTCAGGTGACACCTCTCATAGATCATCTGAGTTTAGATTTTTGAAATCTGATTTTCAACCACCCATGAACAAATACGTCTACGTATTTCAACAGTCAGTCATTAAAGATTTACATTTTCATCATCATGAATCAAACATTTTAGGCCAAAACATTACTGCCATGGAAAAAACTGCTATAGAAGAACTTAAGCAAAATCATGATATAGCCATTCTGCCTGCAGATAAGGGTTGTGCGGTTGTAGTTATGAACACAGGGGATTATCTATATGAGGGCAGAAGACAATTGGCAGACCGTAGGTGTTACATGCAAATGTTTATAGATCCCACATTGATATATAAGAAGGAAATTGATTCCTTCTTACAGACAGCTGAGGATCAAGGTATCATAACAATTAACGCTGTCAAACATCTTACTGTCAAAGATCCACAAAAACAGATCTTATATCTTTTCCCCAAAATACATAAGTCTATTACAAAACCCCCTGGTAGGTCTATAGTGTCTGGTATCGGATCATTAACAGAACCACTTTCAGCTTTTCTTACATTTTATCTTAAGCCACTATTGTCATTGGTTAGGGCCAGATTGAAAGACATGACACACTTTCTTCAGATAATAGCAGATACCCAATTGGAACAGGATTGGTTAATGTGCACACTTGATGTTAAATCTTTATACACAAGCATTCCACATTGGGCTGGTCTGCAATCACTACAATATTGGTTGGAAAAATGTGAAATGTACCCACTGGGTTTCAACACACTACTCATCTGCATAGCGGAACATGTACTAACTAAAAATGTCTTTTATTTCCATGGCGAATGTTTTTTACAGCTTCAAGGTACGGCAATGGGAGCTTCCTTTGCTCCTATTTATGCTGACCTTTTTATGGCCTATTTTGAGGAGTGCTTAATCAATGACTCATCACACAATATGTATATTGTTGAAATGGACACTTGGAGATGATACTTAGATGATTGTTGGATGGTGTGGAAGGCAGATATTACATATTTACAAGAATTCATTCAGTATTTGAATGATAATGTATGGGGTATCGAGTTTACGGTAACATATGATTATAACACTATTAACTTCTTGGATGTTACTGTATACCACAATGAGGATCATACCTTAAGTACCAAAGTTTTTCATAAATACCCTCAATATAACACCTTGTTACATGCATCTAGCATGCACCCTTACCACACCATCCGCATTATACCAAAATCACAATTTATGCGTATGAAACGCATATGTTCATCAGGGGTTGATTTTGAAATAGCTAGGAATGACTTATGTAGTAGATTTAAACACAGAGGATACAAAATGAGGGATATCTCTTTGGCCAATGAATGGAGTAACTCACTGGATAGACAAACTTTATTGCAATATAAAAAGTTGGATAATAAGGATCAGGATTCAACAATAAGGTTTGTCACAACATATGGCAGGAACCATCAGCTGGTCAGGGATATTTTGAATTCAAATTGGAATATATTGATGGCACATGACGAATTAAGAACACTATTAGGCACAACATGTCATATGTCTTTCAGATGGGGTAAAACTCTGGGTGGGATGTTTTCCCACTATAAACACAAGGAAGGAGGAGGAGCTATCTATCAACAAACCACCTTAACAGGAGATAGACTCATAGGTACCTTTCCTTGTGGCCATTGTTGTTCATGTTCCCAGGTCTACACATTGAAGGAATTTTCCAGTGCTAATACTGAACGGGTGTATCAGACCAGGGTTTTTGCTAATTGCAGTACCACATGGGTCATATATTTGGCCACACGTCAGTGTCAATCATTTTATGTGGGCCAAACATCTAGATCACTCTGAATACGTATGACAGAACATAAGAGTGACATCCGAAATAAGAAGGAAACTAATGCCTTGTATAGACACACCATCAAACATTCCAATGCACAATTTAGGTTCATGGTTATTGACAAAATTGTAGGGGATCGTAGCCATCAACAGGGTTGGCACTCTATTTTGAATAGAAAAGAACAATACTGGATTACAAAGCTAGGGGCACTTTTTCCGCCTGGTCTGAATGACCACTTATAACAGAGGCTATGTCTATCTATTTACATTAACACATGCTGTATATTGTTATATCTTGTTTTTTTCTGAATGGTGGCACTTATGTGGTTTTGTTAATATATGTTCTAGGAACTACATAATCCTAGGGACTAGGATGACCAACTTACACTTTAGCACTGAGATGTTATTATAATACCATTCTATTATTACTACATTAAGTGAACATACCTTTATAAGCTCTTGGTTGGCTTTGATGAATTTTTGTATTCACATAATCAGGTATATTAATTTTATAAGATGTAATTTACATAATTCATCCAAAATTTTTTTTTTTTTTATATCTGCTTATAGTATTATGGAATAATTTTTTATATATCTGTTTATAGTATTATGGAATTATTTAATACATAACTGTTTGTTTCATATTTGTATATGAACTGTTTTTGATTATTTATTTAAAATAAGTTTTTTTGGTCATTTATACATCCCAAACACTAGGTTGGGCTATACCAATAGTTTCTGTTCTAATAGGGAGGAGTATAAATTTAACCAGAACCAGTTCTTCTTCTTTTTTAACAAATTTATTTTTGTATACCATTGATAAAGGCTGTGAGGCTGAAACCCGTCTGGTTTAGTGACATATTTTCAATCTGTTATTTTGATTAATAAAGTATTTGTCACTACATGGGTTTACCATCTCTTTTGCTGGTCGTTTGTGGTTGCTTCACGTGTGGAGCACCAGTCACTGATGATGGAGATGACTAGGTCTGGGATATTGTTGCCCCTGGTGGGTGTGTGGATATGTTGAGTAAGGGCATTGGTGTTTATGAATTCCAGAAACCGTTGACCTAATGTGTTGGCACACAAGTAGTTTTCCCAGTTAATGGTGGGGTAGATACAGTGAGGCTTATGTGATGAATGTGGTGCTGTGCAACTGTGTACCTTCTCTACATGACAGTCAGGCTCAGGCTTGGCTGG
The DNA here is from genome assembly GCF_019279795.1 of Protopterus annectens. NCBI lineage: Eukaryota > Metazoa > Chordata > Ceratodontiformes > Protopteridae > Protopterus > Protopterus annectens. Next base: position 811,609,550 of record NC_056735.1, on the reverse strand, counting down.
AGAGACCTTTACCTCCAGTTTGGCTAGATGAGTGCATCTCTCACAGGTTGTAGTGTTGGGTGGTAGGTGGAGAGGATTGTCTGTGTACATGAAGCAATGGGTACATTGCCTCAAGATGTCCAGATTCATCAGATAGACAGGTGAGAACACTGGCAGTTGACTCTTGGACATGCCTGAATATAGAACTATATTCACCTAGATAAGTCAGGAAAGTGAGTACAACAGCTACATTACTCTACACAAGTGAGAAAAGTATGTACAAAACCTGTTCACCCTTACCTATAGGTGATGTGGAAGATTGAGTTTTATAGTAATCATTAGCTTATGTACTGTTTACAAGTCCTGAACAAGTGCTTAGCATGAATAAGCAATCCAGATAGGATATCGGATAATATAAAAACATGGCTCCCTTCCCCTAACAGGTACACGTGCATATATCCATGTACACCACAGGGCCCCTGTACCCACAATGATGCAGGTACAAGCTGCATTCAGTCAGCATGGGACCTGCCCACATCACAGGCTGTATCATACACATATGGCAAAACAAGATGCTTTCCACGTACACATCATGTAAAACATAGCTCCATGTCAGGCTGTGTGCACACTGAATGGTGCACACCAACAGGTATCACAACACAACAAAGGGGGAGACACCACTGATAGTGGGAAGTACTGCACTACTACCCTGCTGAGTCTGATCTGGAAGGCCATGAACCTTGATCGCTTAAATGATGTCAGCAGTACAGATGTAGATGACAGTATGGTTGATGTCACACTGCATATCATAACCTTGCCAGGTCATAGGACATCATCACCCATACTGTGTACTACCTACACTTGGTATACTAGATGTACATTCCTATGTCACAGGAGTGTTTAGCAACAGGACTGCTGGCAGAAACAACACTACAGAAGGTGTCTGAATAATACATGATCATCACACCAGTAGCAGCTACAGCTTGTCAGGGTTAATGAATTCTATTCCCCCTCATTGTAGTCCATACCTCACAGACAAACAGAAGGCATCTGTCTATTGAAGTATGCAAATGACTATGACCTAGGAGCAATAGCTGACTCACATTGTCTTCCCTATGTTAATAACCCTGTACCCATGAACTACCACCTAGGCAGTGATCATCATAATGGACACTTGTGTGTGAGGGATGCAGCTGGGCTGTTGTCTTTCCTTTGATAGCTACATCACTACACCTGTCAGGGAGTCATATGTGGCAACCGTAATAATAATAGGGTGCCATTCATGAATATAGAGATCATTGTCCAGCCATACAAACCACTTAAGTGACCCATATCAGATCACATATTTCCTTTAAGGGGTATTGGTCATTTGCAGATGTCCTACAACAGCCTTCCCATTCCCCATCTCCACTATGTAGGATGATGCATACCCTGAATAAATCCATGTCCAACCCAGTGATGTCAGACATGCTACACGTACTCATCCTGATCTCGAACACATACTTCATTGACATCCACCTACCACATGCTGGACAGATCCTTGTCCCATACACTTGCCCTAGTCCTGCCATTCTATGCATTCCTGTCCATCAAAGCTGCACATTTCTCCCCTCTCAGACATGGTGTGATGACCACATGGTAATGCATTATATATGTATCATTAACCCTGTGGATCAGTAATGTGGCACTGCTCCACCTGGCCCCACAGACCCACCTGTCAGCTACTGCCAGGTAACCTTTCATCCTAGATGCATACATGGCCCATGGCATATAGCCCATTAGTTGATTTTGACTGTACATACCATAGTTGATATCCATTCCTGCAAATACCATCTGGCTAGCCAGTGTCCCATGTGTATCACATGTGCAACACAGGTGATACATGGCAGGATGTTGAATCGCTTTACAGTGCTGTGCAGATGTATATGGCAGAACACGTACATGTAAAACCTTATGTGAGCATGTCTGCAGGCTCACAGGTCATGTCTGTTAAGGCAATGTAAGTCCTTATGTGTGACATATACACTGCACCAAGGTCGACTGCATTAATGTGGACACATCCAGCCATGTGCTGATAGGTTGGAACACCAGTACAGGCAAACAGACATGCCCACATCAAGACAGCAACCACATGGAGTATGAGCAATGGAATCAGGTGACACACACACACATATATGGTGATAATATCCACTCAACATTGAGTGTCACATGTGTGTGACAAAAACATGTCAGTGTCATGTAGGTTTGCAAATACAACTATTTAAACTGAAGTAATGTGATACACGTCTATGTTCAGCTGTAGCTCTGTATGTCTCTGAGGTACTGTGAGCTGTCTCCATCATTATGTCTTCCAGGTATGCGCCGTGCAAGGCTTCCCCCTTTTACACAATTGGATGATGAGGCCTTCATCCCATACCCACTCGATAATCATGACATCCTGTTCAGCCATGTGCCACAGGATGCACAGCAGCAGGATGCCCTGTGGATGGAACTTTGCAGGAGGGTTAAAGATGTGGGTGGCCACAGCCGCACATACCAGCAGGTGTGTAGACACTGTACAGACCTCATTAGATGGGCGAAACAGCGTGTGAATGCAATCGCCAGGGAACAAGGTGCCACAGGTGGTGGAACACCAACCCAACCCCAACTCACACTCTACTGGCCAAACTGGGGACACCTGTAGAACCATATCCACAAGCCTTAGCCTATATTGTGGAGATGGGTGTCTCTCAACCACTGAGCCTGAAGTTGCCTGGTAAATCAGTACTGCACCTATAACAACTATATTCCATATAGCTGCATGTGTCACTGTACAATATGTAATGTAACATCATATGCAAGGCATGTATACATACATGCCGCATACTATAGTATGCTATTCTGTGTATGCACACATTTGCATACACCATAGTATAGTCTAATGTACTGGTGTATGTGTTATGCACATTGCTCCCTGTAGCCTTTATACAGGGGTGGATTATGCTCATACTGCTGTGTTACTCCTATTTAGGTACCTCTGGTGTTCTGCGGTGACAGCAGCCCATTGCAGGTGAGAGTGTTATTATTTATCAGGAACCGTAATGCACAAATCTATCTGCCATGTTGCCATTCACAACATGTACACATAATGTATGTTCCTGTCACAATATACAGGTCGGACTTGCAATGCATCACAATGACTATCTATGTGCCACACTTGGAAACTATGTGAATCATCTCATCAACATGAATCCTCACAAACTTTATTGCCAGATGTGTTGACAGCTGTGCATACAATGGTGGCGGTGATGTTCACTTTAGGAATGTACAACAGATCTGATCTACACATGTGGTGGAATACAAACAGTACTACCCAGTGGGCTGGAGTATGGCCAGCACATAGGTTTCACCGGTGTGGATCATAGCCCTGCTATGAATGTCACACAATGTGATGTGCTATCTTGACATTTCCATGACATCTTTTGGCCTCGCTGCTACACTGCCTACCTAACCTGAAAAAATATCCCAAATGCCACCCTTTATCTGCATAACCCTGTTGTCAGTGGAGCATATATGTCATATGGGACAACACAGACATGTGAAATAGATGCCCATCACTATAATTTGGACAACACATGTACACACATGGCCATGGAGGATGGCCAGAGACATGGAGCAACACACACACTAGAAGTGTTGTGCTTGTGTGTACACCCTGTCATACATTGGCTACACATGGTTCGGCCATGGCCTTTATATAATGATCATAATGTAGTTGTGGAACGGTAGACATCCTACAAGCCTGTGCACATCTTGTGTAGGCATAACATCAATCCACCACATAGGATGTGTTGAACATATTGAGGGTGTTGCAATATGACAGCAGTTACCTATACAGTATCCACATCAGGCCACAGGTACATTACATTCCCATTGCTGGTGATGGACATAAATGTCATGCTAGCTCCTCATGTGTGTGTGTCTGTGTGGTACACAGATGTCATGTGAGACATGGTGGACTGATGTGTTTGCCATGTCTGCCCATAGTTGCCAGGCTGCAGCAATATGGTTGCAGATGTGCAGGGGTGTCATCCGTATACCCATCAGTGGCCTGTGTCACAACTTCCACATCATGGTTTAGTGTGCATACACCTCAGTAATGTGGGTCACATTCCACAGTATATATGTATTGTATCTGAACACAGTCATGGCTATGAACCCTGTCTGTAACTCACACTGTATAGCACTAGAGACTGCTCATGATTCCCTGCAATGGCCATGCACATCAGCGAAATTTGCAGTATATCTGTAGGGTGGACAGACAACACTGAATTGGTACACCATTGTTCCACTGTATATTCTACAGGACACCATTGTGTTAAACATGTATGCATGTCATTGCACACGTCAGCAGATCACATGTCATACTACATGTGATTATCAAGGTCATATGCCACACATCAGGCAGGTGTACTGTTAACCTGTGCTGGTCCACATGGTGTAGCACATGGATGTATGCAAACCACTATTATGATTGTGTAATTTGCATGCCGTCTGCTGTCACAAATGCATGCAGTGTGCAACCTAGGGATGTATGATAACTACCACTATTATTGTCTGCGCTTCATGCCGTCTGCCGTATCACATGCATGTTTCATGCCTTCTGTCATATCACATGCGTGTGTGTGTGTCTATTGTATAGATTGTAATGTACAGTTCTTGTCTGCCCTCACAAGTGATGTAGATGCATTGCCCTCCTGCGGTACATCAGATGTTAGTGTCCCCACAGACTCTAGCAGTGATAATGAAGGTATGATTGGGTCACAGGCAGAGTTGTCAGGTGCTGAAACTGTGCCATTGGTTGTCATTCCATCGATATCCACCTCATCACCGCACGCAGATCCCATACCTGCATGTACCCCATCACCAGTGGCCATAGAATAAGGACAGTTGGCGCATGGTAGCTTGGATCAGGAAAGTGTGGGGGCTATGGAAGGTGTGCCTGCACACCATGGTGTCAGCCAAACTACTGGTGGTGCTCCACGCAAGCACGTGGCCAGTTCTGCTCGTAGGAGGACCTCTGGCCAACATGCTCCTGCACGACAGAGCACAGCAGCTGGTGTCACCAGACGCATGTTTCAGGCTGTAATGGAAGCACAGGCATGTGCTGAATGGCACAACAGAGAAGATCAGAGGCTACACAGGGCTGCTGTCCGTTCTTTAAACAACAGCATCCAGGCAATGGTAAATGCTCAACAGCAGATTGCTGATGCTTTGGATAGACAGTTGGGTGACATGGTTGGAGTCCTTGACAGTGGCATGACAATCAGCGAGCATGAGCTGTCTGTGTTGGAACATCTAGTAGGAGTGAGGCATCAGGCACATGGACGTAGGCCTGCTATATCACCTGTGTCAGGTCTACGTGTACGAGCTACCTCACATGCCCACTCCCATAGTGGCTGTAGCAGCAGCAGTGCATCTGGTGCTGTGCTGTCCACACCACAACACAACAGGCCATGTGCACGTGGCCCAGGATGGTCACAACAGGGACAGGGTTCCAGTGGACTGGTGACATCAGACAGTACCCAATCTGCACCTCTGTCTGGTAGTGCCCATGCAACCACTGGCAGGCACAGGTCACATGTCTGTGGCCAGACACTGTGAACTGTAAAACCTCACCTGCACAGTCTGCAGCCTTCAATAATACCCCTTTGTAGGCCAGACACATGGGAGAACTGTGTGCAGACATACACGCACACACTGGACACATATGTAGGGCACTGCAACACACATGCATAACATCCACACACGCCCAGTTAGATCAAAGGCCCAAACCCACACACAAGATGTCATCCAATGGTGCAGCCTAGGCCTCTGGAAAACATTAACACCCTGTGCATATGATGATGCCTGTGCCGCATCCCTGACATCCACATCATCGGTGCAGGGACATGCTCATATGGTCTGATGCACAGGGTGAACAGACTAGGATGATATGTGTAGTTTACAAATGTTGAGGACTGTTGACAGCCAGCAGATATACCATGTAGTATAGGTGTACAATACTGTTAACAGTATGTGTCTTGTGTAACAACAGTAAATGCATTTTGGTCATGTTGTTCTGCTGTCCTTCTTCAGGTCTAATTGCATGTGCCGGTGGATGTCAGTGTTTGCAGGTAAGTGTCCCATATGTCAATGTGGACTACTCACAGGTATGTATGAATATACCAGCATGCACCGTGTAGCTGCCACATACCAGTGAGAATGTCCCACGTTACAAATATGTTTACCATTCCAAGAGCATGATAGCTGTGTACTAAGCTACTGTGGCCACAGATGTGACATCCATAAAGTGTGACATCACAGGTACAGTTACATGGAGTGGTGAGGTAAGAGAGTGGTCTAGCTGATTACAAGGGTAGAGGACAGTGGAAAGTGTGATGCCTCAATGGGAATCAGTAATACACGTTCCCATGACAGGATGCCAACACACAACTGCACCCACACACTCTGGTATTGACACACATGTATTCAGTGACACTGTAACACTCACACACACACACACACACACACACACACACACACACACACACACACACATGCACACATGCACACACATTCACACACACACACACACACACACACACACACACACACACACACACACACACACACACACACACACACACATGGCTTCACCGACACAGTAACACACACTCACATACAGTTGCTACTGGTGTGCTGAGGACCCCTGCCTATGTGCAAATCATCATTACAGTACTGTGACCCTACATGATGCGCCACAGAGAATACACATGTACAGGTAGTCAGTACAGCCTAAGATCAGGGACATCAACACAGATAGTTGAATGCATTGCCTGGTTGGTGGGAGGGGCCCTATCAGTTCAGTATGGTAACACACATCTTCACCCCAGGGACCAGTCAGCCCTACATACACCTATGTCATGCACATACATATACCTCACATGTGTGAGATGCACGCCCCTGCCTATGTCCTGCTTTATACATTGCAGTCTGTACAGATGTGTACACTAGTGTACAGGAGAGTGAGTAACAACTGAGATGTATTCCCCACAATATGTGACAAATATGGACACACACGCAACCACACATGCCAGTACTGTGAATCTCAGACCTGCCTAGCTCATATTATGTATGTCAGACGTACAGCAGTATTGCACGTGTTACAAACTGTACTGATGCTTCCTGTGCCAACAGTGCTGATATATGCACTAGGGACATCATATCTATTAACAGGTGTCAAGTGATTTACCTTCGCTATCACCATGACCGCTGTCTAAGTTGTTTGTTTTGTCCTTCAATTAACTAAACCATTGCTTACCGGTTACACAGGGTATTGTAGGACCACTTGTGACATACCTGTGAGCTGTCCACAGCAAACATCCATCTGCAAAGATGCCCCACCACTTAGTTATTTCAACATATCTGTCCATACCTGTGGTACATCTTTCTGTACAGTCAGCATATCACCATATACAGTTGGCAATGTTGAGGCATGTCAGCCATGTCATCCCAGAATGACAGCTGATTTGTTAAAGACCGGTGTCAAATATATGTAGAGCAGTGTTCCCACTAACAATGACAACTACCAACACCAGAGCCCATTACAATGTGTTATTTATGTCTACCTGTAATAGCATGGCCACTGTGGCCCTCCGTGTTTAGCATCAGAGTGCATCCCAGTCAGCCCTGTGCTACTAGAAGTATGAGCATGCCCAGTATATCCTTGTGTAGATGGACACATAGTAGTGCATTCCAACCAGCCCTGTGCTACTAAGTGTTTGAGCATGCCCCCTGTGCTACTAAGTGTATGAGCATGCCCAGTATATCCTTGTGTAGATGGACACAGTGCATTCTGAACAGCCCTGTGCTGCTAAGTGTGTGAACATGCCCAGTGACATATTGTGTTGGTTATGTGCCTCTGTGTATGGGCATGGCCATTGTAACCCTGTATAGTGGTAGTAGTCATCCATTCCACAGATGGGCATACTCCAGGTCAGGATGGACTCATACTTTAAACACACAGGTTCACAGGTATGTACATCTTAACTGCCAGCATCCCTGTTGATGTCCGCATGCCCAGATGGTCATAATGACAGCCTTGACAAGTGTAGTTTGTGTGGCGCAATTCGTATATATGTAGTATTGTAATAGTAATCTGTAAATAGGCAGGTGTTCCATACCCGATACTGGCGTGTGTGTGTATGTCTGTCCCCGTTTGCCGGTGGACTCTAAATTGCTTTTAGAGTGGCCACACTCCATACATTTCTTATACCCACTGTTAGCAAGGCTGATGATTTCACCCATCTACAAATACACCTCTGGGAGGGCTGTGTCCCAGTAATCTCGGTAGTGTGTTCTGTAACTGTGTAATGCTGTAGTGTAATAAAGTAGTTAGGTTGGTATTCTACTCCCACACTTGCCATGTGTGTGTTTATGTGTGTGTATGTGTGTCTCCCTGTTTGCCTGAGGACTGAGTAATACCTTTATACTGCTCACACTCTATACATTTCTTATATACACTATTAGCAAGGCCAATGATGCCACCCATCTACAAATACACCTCTGGGAGTGCTGTTTCCCAGTAATTCTGATGGCATGTTCTGTAACTGCATAAAGCTGTAGTGTGATAAGGTAGTTAGGTCGGTGTTCTAATCCCAACCATTCCAACTGTGTGTGTGTGTGTGTGTGTGTGTCCATCTGCCTGGGGACAGAATAATGCCTTTAGACTGCATACAGTCCCTATTGTCGTCTTTGCCAATGCTGATGATGTCACCCACCTAGAAGTACACCTCTGGGAGTTCTGTGCTCCAGTAATCTCGGTAGCGCGTTCTGTAACTGCATAATGCTGTAGTGTAATAAAATAGTTAGTTCAGTGTTGTAATCCCAGCCATGCCAACTGTATGTATGTGTGTGTGTGTCTCCATCTGCCTGGGGAAAGAATAATGCTTTTAGACTACTCACACTCCATACAATCCCTATCATTGACTTTGCCATTGCTGATGATGTCACCCACCTAGAAGTACACCTCTGGGAGTAATGTGTCCCAGTAATCTTGGTGGCGCGTTCTGTAACTGCATAATGCTGTAGTGTGATAGAATAGACAGGTAGGTATTCTATTCCAAGACATGACAGGTTTATGTGTTTGGTAGTCATATCCTATGTGTTGGTGTCTGTAAGTAGCTAGCTACTGGATGTGTTGAGGAGTATGTTTTGTTGTTTTCCTATATAGTGGCCATAAATGTCACAATCGGCCAAAAGACTGGGTTGGCAAGACATACACATACATTCGGTAATAGGTCTGGTGAGTAATGTCAGCAGCCCCAATTTTACCCTTAATACAGTCTGAACTCATGTGACGCACAGATACACACTTGCCTTGATATTAACACCAATACATAATGCAGGATCTGTACATAGGACTGGCAAGACCAGACAGGAGGAGAAGGAAACCATGCACACCACAAACCCAGTTTCACATAGAACTATGACAACTGCAAAACAAACACATAAACACTCAAAGACATACTCGGAGGCACTGATCAAAAATCTACCAAAACTACAGAGGCCTCCAAAGCAGACACCCAAGCAACTGCCACCTCAAGACATAAGACATGCAGCACATAGTTCTCAAAGTCAGTGTGCTAAACAGTCACAGCCCTTAAGGCCAAACACAATGCCAGACACACTTGCTATAGGTGACTCAATAGTCAGACACACTGACGTCCCACTCACCAGACTGAACAAGGAAAAGATCACAGTAAGCTGCCTGTCAGGTGCTAGAATCTGCCACATAACACAAGCACTCAGGTCACTCCACAGCAAGTACAAGTATGACTCAGTCATTGTCCATGCCGGTGTGAACGACCTGAGATGTACCTCGCTGGACTACATGCAAAGAGACATAGAGCTCTCAGATTATGTAGCCCAGGCCGGTATGACCCTGACCCTGAGCAGTATCCTACCCTCACCAAGAATGATGCCACAATACAGAGACAAAATGATCAGCTTTAATAATTGGCTTAATTACTGGTGTCATTCTAAGGGGATCCAATGTCTGTCTGCCTGGGATGACATGCTTGACAAGCCAAGCTGCTTTGCAAGGGACGGCTTGCACCTGTCACCCCTGGGCTTCCGGATATTGGCAAAGGCTCTTGCCACCCCCATAGTGCCTTTTTTAGACAAGGCTCAAATGATAAACCTACCACCTTAGAAAACAAAAATGGAGAAAAACTATGGGTAATACTGCTCAATGCCAGAAGTCTAAACCTCAAGATGCACACCCTCGAAGCCCTCCTCAGTATGGAGAACATCGATGTCTGTGCTGTGACTGAAACCCGGTTCAAGGCTCCTGAGAGCACCCCAGCACTATCAGGTTATACCTCATATCATGCGTTCCAGCCCGAAAATCTGGACCGAACCACAAAAGGAGGGGGAGTATCCATATTCATAAAGGATACCCACACCTCCAGGTTAGTGGCAATGCACGAAGCATCGGAGACCATCCAGGTGCAATTAACCATAGGTAAAACTGCCCTACAGTTTGTAGCATGCTACAGACCACCTTCTCAAACTCAGGAAACCCACACAGCCTTCCTAAAGACACTGGAGAGTATGAATGTCTCTCCAAACACCATCATATTGGGTGACTTCAACTACCCAAACATAGACTGGGAACATTACTCAAGCCCCAACACCCTAGCCCAAAGGTTCCTGGAGTTCATAAACTCAAATGCTATGGAACAACTAGTCACCATTCCCACAAGAGGAGAAAATATACTAGACCAGATCATCACAAACATGGGGACAAAATGCTCCAAACCGGAAGTATATCCCTCATTGGTGAGATCAGACCATAAATTAATCTCATTGGAGATCCACATCCCGCCCCCACCCCAGCAAAAGACCACAGTGAAGAACTTCTCAAAAGCAAACTTCACACTTCTTAAGACTGGAGTGGTATCCTTCAAGGCCCCCGAGCCAGTGGAAACCACAACCCACTCTGCTGAAACCCTTACAAATGCCTTCTACGAGCACCTCCAGGAATGTATGGATCAAGCAATCCCTAATGAAATCAAGACCCTTTCCACCAAAGGCAGGCGCCCAGTATGGTGGACCCCAGCCATAAACAAACTCTACAACAAGAGGAGAAAGCTACTACATGACAGAGCAAAATCCCTAAAAGGGAAGGCATCTCTGATCAATACTAGCAAAAAACTATGATCACTCATAAAATCATCCAAGGCCAACTATGAAAGAAAAATCACTAATGACACAAAAGACAATCATAAGGCCTTCTTTAGCTATTAACCAAAAACGAACACAGAAACTTCTTTTTCGGACAGCGAGATGGAAGCAACGCCAATGAGGAGACAATAACAGCTGTTACAGGACAAACCTTCACTATTAGGCAAAACTGCTACAACTTGCTGAAACACCACCACAACGTACCACACTGAAAGTCCTTTATTTACCTAGGTTTCGTTCGTTCCTACGAACTTCATCAGAATACAATCAACAATTTATCCACCCCATTTTTATACTGTTTTTAAATTTTCTAAATTGGTTAATTGATATCATTTCCCTTTATTCATTCCATTAATTATTTCATTCCTTAAAGGGATACCAAATTTAACTTATAAAATGGTGGTTTACTTTAAAATCTGCTATGTTAGAAACCTGGGTGGAAACTCCCAGATATGCTCAGAATTAGTCCAAAATGATAAAAAAATCACTGAACCCACAGACATTGCCAACATACTGGCAGACAGGTTCGGTGCAAATTTCTCCCCTCCCTCCCCCCCAAAAGGAGAAATATCTATCCCACCAGAGTCTAGCCTCCCAAACATCTCAGATGCCCAGGTGAGAGCTGCTCTCTCTAAAGCAAAAAACACAGCATCAATGGGACCGACGGTGTCCCCGGCTGTGTGCTACGAACTCAATGAGGAACTAAACCCACACATAAGGCTGCTGTTTAATCTTAGCCTTACAGGATACGTGCCCAAAGAATGGCGTGGCAACTGTGGTCCCACTCCACAAAGGTGGTGCTTCTGGACCCTGGAAATTACGCCCCATAAGCTTGACGAGCTTTGTCTGCAAAGCTATGGAGGATCATAATGGAACTCATAAATAAAGACTGTGGGGACCTACAGACACTGGATCCTACCCAATTTGGCTTTGTCAAGGGCAGATCCTGCCTCTTGAACTTGAGTGACTTTTGAAACAGTCACTAAGGCCATTGATGATGGTAAGGCAGTTCACACAGCCTACCTTGACCTAGCAAAGCGTTGACACAATACCCCACTCGGGTATCATAGAAAAGCTCACCAGCTTAGATGTAAACCCATATGTCACAAGATGGGTTGCAAACTGGCTCAAGGACAGAACACACAGGGTTAGAGTTGCTGGTGCCATGTCAGACTCTCGGCTGGTCACGGCGGTGTCCCACAGGGCTCAGTCCTGGGCCCCTCTTGTTCAGCATTTATTTTTCTGAAGTGCAGGCAAACATAGGGGATTGTGGCTGACAAAATTTGCAGATGACTGCAAACTGGGCACCATAATTGACACTCCATCAGACACAGACATCCTCCAGAGAGGTCTCATAGAAATGGATAACTGGTGCCAGAGCCATGGCCTTAAGCTAAATGCCAAAAATGTATAGTCATACCCTTTGGGAAAAACAAGGTAACCCCTAATTACCACATAGCTGGTAATCCATTAAACAGGCAATAAGTTATCAGGGACCTGGGGACCCAAGTTGACAGTAACCTCTCTTTTGGCACTCACATTGCCAAAGTGGTTAGGAAGACCTTCTACATTGCCCACCTGATCATGAAGGGATTCACATCCAGATCAGGAGAGGTCATTGTACTCCTGTACTGTTCACTTATCAGACCGATGATTGAGTACAACCCCATTGAATGTACCTTACCTGACACCTGCAGCAGTTGGAAAGACCCCAAAGTTCCTCAACAAAAGGATAAAGGGGCTCAAACATATGTCATACGATGCCCGACTGAAGAAACTCCAGCTCTATTCAGTCGCATACCGTCTGCTCAGAGGTGATCTGTGCCTGACATACAAGGCCATGTCAAACCCGGAATTAATGGACATGCTCCACCTCAAAAAATCCAAATCCACCAGAGCCACAAGAGCAAGAGACTTAAACCTCAACACGGATATAAATAGGATGTGCTGGAGGGACAGATTCATCACCCAGAGACTCCCTACACTATGGAACAGAATCCCAGTCCATGTGAGGCAGAGCCCCTCACTGACTCTGTTCAAGAGAAATCTTGACGAGTGGATGGGAGATCGTAGGTTTACCCCGGGAATCATCTCTGTGTCACTGCTGGACAGAGGCACAGCAAACTAATGGGTATAGTATTCTCATCCTAAGGGGTGGTGAAAGCCACACACACTCTGGCTAGGCTTATAAATGCCCTAGGGCAGCTAGCCTAGTATGAACCAATGAACCAAAAAAAAAAAGGAGGCGCGTGTGGTTTCCTTGTCATTCTTGTCTAATGCTTTGGTGTCACGTGGTCCGATGCTGAGATATATATTCTATATCTACGTATGTGTGTATATGTGTGTGTGTATATAAATATATATATATATATATATATATATATATATATATATATATATATATATATATATATATATATATATATATATATATATATATATATATATATATATATATATATATATAAATCTACATGATGGAATACATGTCCTATACTGATGAATGCCTGTGCTGGAAGATCTGTACATGATAACCTCAGATGTATTTATAACTGCCATGGCATAGTGGTAAATTGCATCGTCTGCGGTGTGAAGGGTCCCAGTTTCGAGCCATACAGAGGCCGGTTGTTTTGTTGCTGGGAAGAACAAGGGACATTGAATACGGTGATAGTAAGGCACTTTTAACCAGTTGTGTGCGGGTCTGTGCGACAGTAAGCGGTGTTTATTTTTGGGGAGGCTCAGTATGGGTCATGTAACTATGCATTAGAAGACAATACTATGCAAACGAGGTGGAAAATAGTGAATCCCGTTTATCCCCAGGGTGTGATGCAGGTCCCAAGAGTGTATGTGTATAGATAGCCCGGTGCAGGACTCAAATATAGGTGAAAGCATGGGGGCCGGTGTCAGGCATACTGTACATAGATTGGAGCCCTGTGTCTCGGGATTGCTCCTAGCTTAGCACACCTAAGCTAGGGGTGTGCCTATACCTGCCTAGTGCAATTGGGAGGGACAACAGCAGTAGGAGAGTAGTCAAGGTGAACAAGCTGGCAAACAAGTGATATTTATCAGAATCAGCAGATTACAGGCCCAGCAGACCAGCCTGGCCCAGAACACTACGATAAAGTGAGCAAGCACCATCCACTCGGGTTTTTCCACACTCTACACCACAGGTGTATACATGCGGGGAAATTTTAACAAACAATCCTACGAAATGAGAAGGGCTGCAGCAGGCAACATAGACCAACATGTGCAGGAGGCTGAGGGCGGTGAGGATGTGAATGCTGCCAAACAACCCTCAGTGAGGAGACAGAGAAGACTGTACAGACCCAAGGTTACCTACCAGGGGCTACATGAGCTGGAGATAGTGGGGAGCTATGGGGTAGACAGAGACCTCCTACAGCAGATTGTTGAGCTGTGCCAGCCACACTTGACACATCGAACAGGCCGAGGGGAACCCATCCTAGTGGATATCAAGGTATGTGTAGGCCTAGGTATACAAGTCACAGGTACCTCCCAAAGCACAATTTGGGATATCATGGGGATCTCACAGGCATCTGCATCCAAGGTATTCCACCAGTTCCTGGATGCCATGCCACCACATGCCAATGAGCATGTACATTTCCTCAACACACATGAGGTGTTGACCAGCAATATGCGTCTCTTCCACCAAATGGCAGACTACCCTGGGGTAGTGGGTGCTATAGCCTACACGCACATATGCATCAAAGCACCACCCAGTGAGCATGGTAGGGCCTACATTAACCACAGGGGCATCCCCTCCATCAACTGCCAGGTTGTATTCAATGCCCAGGGCATTATACTGAATGTGTGTGCTGGCTGCCCTGGAAGCTATGATGATTCCGATATATGGCATCTGACACAGCTGTACCACAGCTTTGCCAATATGGACATCCCCTATGGTCATCTAGTGGGGGATTCTGGGTACCCACTGTAGCAGTGGCTGATGACACCCATCAGAAATGCACACACACTTGAACAATGACAGCAAAATGAGGCACACGTACAGGCCAGACATATAATAGAGCATGTGTTTGGGATGCTCAGGTCACGGTTCCGGTGTCTGGACACATCCAGTGAAGCCTTGCATTATTCACCAGCTACATGCACCCAAATTGTTATGGTATGTGCTATGCTACACAATATGATCCTGATGAAACAGCTGCAGCAGGATCAGCATGGGGCAGGGCCGCACAGCCCCCCATCAATGCCAAGGCCTATACAGGCACAGAGTGATTCGGAGGAGGAACAACCTAAGCCGGACCCAGTAGGTGAAAGGAAGCATGCCCAGTATGATCTGGCCTTGGCAAAGAGGCAATGCATAGCATATGCACTGACACAGTAGGGACCCAGGGAATGTCACCCTCTCTGACTCGCACAGACAGTAAAAGGCATGCCAAATATGATACTACCTGTGCTCAGCCATGTATAGGAAGTGCACTATGTGCATCCGAAATAGGCAGCCCTCCAGCACCATCTTGAGGTCTGGCACACCCTCAAGGTAAGTCAATCAACCTACCAGTTGGCAGTTGTATTAGAATGGTTCTATGGTATGGATGTGAGCATGCAAGGGAATTTGGTGGCCGAATGTTAAGGCAGCTGACAGTAGACGTCCATAGTGGCACTATGACATCTGTAGCACATACAGGGGTCATCATAGTAGCCAGTAGTACATAGGGTGTGATAACCCACTGCGGGTAATGGGCTGAGCATCATGTGTGTCCACACAGCCCACACAAGTCTCAACCAGCTGGACAGGTGTAGACCAACACAGACAAATGCTGTACTATGACCTCTGAATATGCCCTATGGATGACCCCCCCCTCCTCAGACCCACACAGAGAGACTACAGCAGGCCAGGCAGTTGGATGTAGCTTGTGAAGGCTAGGACATCTGAAACTAATATGTTGGCAATTAAAGCTAAGATCTGGAGTACACTGGTATGCCTCTAGCCAGCACAATAGGTAGGTCTACAAACTGAAATGGAGTACCTGACATACCAGTACAGTAGTAGCAAAAGTGTACAAGTGTCAGGTGTGCCCCCCTTCCAACATACACATATAGCAACAGTCAGTTGCACCCCCCCCCCCGGTGCTGTGTAGAAATGTGGATACAGTCGGATGTCCCACCACACTGTGCAGAAATGTAGTGACAGACAATGCCACATGACCGATAGATACCCTGCAGACACAGCATGCCACCTGTCAGTGTACAACGCAGAGGTTGGCACCACAGTACAGACTACCTGGACATGTAACACATGCGATACAGTTGGCCATACTGGGCATGCTCAAACACATGAAGGTATGACAGCAATGTCAGTCGACAACATGCGGAATGGTCATACTGGGCATGCTCACACACATAAACACAAGACGGCCAGGTCTGCAAACACCAGTGGTCCGGACATATCTGCCGGTACATTGCTATACTGTTGGGTGACTGTGCTGTATGGTATGTGTGTGGTACTGTCTATTGTCTGTATATTTGCCATGGTGTATTGGTAATTCACATTAGCTGTGTGTGCAGGGTGTTGCTACCAACACTTGCAAATGACGGTTATTTGTTTACGGCCAGAACATACCCATTGGATACTGAGGGAGTAAGGCCCATTGAAGCAGATGGGAGTGGTTGTGCATGGGTTTGCACGGTGTTAAGCACTGCTGACCTCTGGTTACAGCTTCTTACACTTTGTTAGCCTCTACATTTCTTTATCAGTGGAATACTCGCATACTGGTAGCCAAACAAGCTTAGACCCACTCGCTCCCTCACTTGCACATTCACCGACATTGGTGATTGCATGTGTCACTCATGCTGGGTGGGCGTTATCCCTTGTGATGCCTATTACATCGGACTACATGACTACAGTATCGGGTATGGCTGACCATTAGGCGATGGCATGGCGTTCGACTGTACGGAATAGGCGGCCTGTCCAGTGAGTTAATCATATTATATGCGTGCTCCTCATACAATCTGCTCCCATCTGGCTGATACGTGGGAACCTATACTCTGCAATGCAGACAAGTAAATATGTTTTGGGACCCACATCTGTCTGCCAGGTCATGCTACTGCATAGCTATTGTAGGTTTGCCACCTTTTAAATTAGCCGAGGTGGGACTTTAGGATAAGCAACTGTCCCACTTTGCGTGGAACAGTCCCTCCTTAGGTGGATGTGTCTTGCGAAAATAATCAAGACATAGCAAATGTCCTGATTACAGGTCAATATTATATTCTACATTTCTCTAATAGTTACATGTAACACTTATTGTATATATGACATGTCTATATGTTATGTGAAGTAGCATAAGCAAGTGGACTGTTACTAGACAAAGCTTTTATTTGTGCAAATACGTATAGTTCTGTACTATGCATGGCTGTAGGTATGTTCTGACCTGGTACGTCTGACATTTCAATGGAGCAAGTCCCACTTTGGCCATTTTGAAAGGTGGCAGCCCTATAGGACCTGTATGTAGAGATGTCAGATATGGCAGGGCAACACATACCCACAGCCAGTAGAAAATAGAGTACTTTACCGTTTTGCCTAAATAAAAGGTTATTCTTGTAGCATTATAGTTGCTAATACTGTTTCCTATAACATCTAGGTGTTTCAGATACAACATAATCGTTTTATGCAACCACTACAGACAATATATGGATGCTTTGCCCTAAATCACAGACCGTGTGCCATAATAGCATTTATTTTGCAGGACACGACTGCCCAAAGGAGAGTGTCCCTCGCAAAGGTGAACAGGTGGTATCCCCAAACTATTATGCTATCATCTACCTAAGGTAGTCGGCGGAATATGCACTTTCCATCACTAGCAGACCTCACATACGAATGGGCGAGAATGAACACTGAATCAGGGACACTGCATAACACCCTCAGGGACACATTTAGATGATTGGTACTATTAACCTGACACATTGACAGTCCCAGAACATATGTATTCATACACATTTGTCGAGGTACATGCTGTTTATGACTCATACATGTTGGCATTAGTCATTACGTGTATTCTGCCACCTGTCCACCTAATATCTCTAGTTCTAGAAGGGTTTAATTGGGACTGTGTTAGATTCTGATTCGTAATCACGGACGTCTATGATAATCGGGTACAGTTCACTGATATAGTCCCTATGTGTTCCCCCAATGGTTTACGGACTATCCAGTAGATGTGCTCTTAAGGTTTGGGAGGTATGGGCATCTGCTATACCCACATAGGAATATTAATTACTTCCACGGGGCGGGCCTAATACAGATCTGCCAACCAACACCTGCACACATAGGCCCATGATTGCATAACCATGATTCCCCTACCTGACACCCCTCTACAGCACTCATCCTTACTGTGAGTGCAGCTGGGGTATTAACATAACCCTACACACTGTCCACTCTCCCTGTGTCAGGACACATGTCATACGTTTTGTCAACCCATGTGTTATCAGACTTGCACAACTTACTGTTCCATGTACAGCTACACCCTGGTCGCGTCAATCATCACAGGTTTACCTACAAGGTGAATCTTTGGTGTCCCACAAGGGACCCTGTGATCCATGTTTAAAGTGTAGACCTTGCAGATCTCTCCCACTGGTAGTTTCCTGCCAGTGATCTGGAAAGCAGCGGTGTATTTACCTTTATTGCGTGCCTGTATGTCTCTCCCACTAACATATGCCCAGTCTGACTGAACATATGCTACCCGTAATTGCTGTAACATAACCAAGGT